>NW_028232080.1:0-256799 GCF_054491065.1 Syngnathus leptorhynchus | reverse complement strand
CCATAGCTCCATAGCTCCAGGGCTCCATAGCTCCATAGCTCCAGGGCTCCATAGCTCCATAGCTCCAGGGCTCCATAGCTCCATAGCTCCATACCTCCAGAGCTCCATACCTCCAGAGCTCCATACCTCCATAGCACCAGAGCTCCATAGCTCCAGGGCTCCAGGGCTCCATAGCTCCATACCTCCAGAGCTCCATAGCTCCATACTTCCAGAGCTCCATAGCTCCATAGCTCCATACTTCCATAGCTCCATAGCTCCATACTTCCATAGCACCTGAGCTCCATACCTCCAGAGCTCCATAGCTCCAGCCTGGGTGGCTGGTGGCTCCATAGCTCCATACTTCCATAGCTCTAAGTCAGAGAGTTGGCGAAAATTGCACTAAGTGCGAAAGCCCATTCATTTACAACGGCGTGTCCGCCAGGCGGCGACATTTCCCCGTTACCGGTGGCTGCGCGGCGGGTGAGTGACAGAGCTTATCCGAGCGGCTGGAACTCTGCGCCGGCGTGGTCGAGCGTGAGGCCTCGGCCCTTTGGCTGCCTGGTACCTAAAACACTTCCATTGATCCAGCCACGGAGGGTGCTGGCTGGTGGCTCCATACCTCCAGAGCTCCATAGCACCAGAGCTCCATAGCTCCATAGCACCAGAGCTCCATGGCTTCAGAGCTCCATAGCACCATAGCTCCATACCTCCAGAGCTCCAGGGCTCCATAGCTCCATACCTCCAGAGCTCCATACCTCCAGAGCTCCATACCTCCAGAGCTCCATAGCACCAGAGCTCCATAGCACCAGAGCTCCATGGCTTCAGAGCTCCATAGCACCATAGCTCCATACCTCCAGAGCTCCAGGGCTCCATAGCTCCATACCTCCAGAGCTCCATACCTCCAGAGCTCCATACCTCCAGAGCTCCATAGCACCAGAGCTCCATGGCTTCAGAGCTCCATAGCACCATAGCTCCATACCTCCAGAGCTCCAGGGCTCCATAGCTCCATACCTCCAGAGCTCCATACCTCCAGAGCTCCATACCTCCAGAGCTCCAGAGCTCCATAGCACCAGAGCTCCATGGCTTCAGAGCTCCATAGCACCATAGCTCCATACCTCCAGAGCTCCAGGGCTCCATAGCTCCATACCTCCAGAGCTCCATACCTCCAGAGCTCCAGAGCTCCATAGCACCAGAGCTCCATGGCTTCAGAGCTCCATAGCACCATAGCACCATACCTCCAGAGCTCCAGGGCTCCATAGCTCCATACCTCCAGAGCTCCATACCTCCAGAGCTCCATACCTCCAGAGCTCCATAGCTCCATAGCACCAGAGCTCCATAGCTCCATAGCACCAGAGCTCCATAGCACCAGAGCTCCATAGCACCAGAGCTCCATAGCTCCATAGCTCCATAGCACCAGAGCTCCATAGCTCCATAGCACCAGAGCTCCATGGCTTCAGAGCTCCATAGCACCATAGCTCCATACCTCCAGAGCTCCAGGGCTCCATAGCTCCATACCTCCAGAGCTCCATACCTCCAGAGCTCCATACCTCCAGAGCTCCATAGCACCAGAGCTCCATAGCTCCATAGCACCAGAGCTCCATAGCACCAGAGCTCCATAGCACCAGAGCTCCATAGCTCCATAGCACCAGAGCTCCATAGCTCCATAGCACCAGAGCTCCATACTTCCAGAGCTCCATAGCTCCATAGCTCCATAGCACCAGAGCTCCATAGCTCCATAGCACCAGAGCTCCATAGCTCCATAGCACCAGAGCTCCATACTTCCATAGCTCCATAGCTCCATACCTCCAGAGCTCCATAGCTCCATAGCTCCATACCTCCAGAGCTCCATAGCTCCAGAGCTCCATAGCTCCATAGCTCCATAGCACCAGAGCTCCATAGCTCCATAGCACCAGAGCTCCATACTTCCATAGCTCCAGGGCTCCATAGCTCCAGGGCTCCATACCTCCAGAGCTCCATAGCTCCATACTTCCAGAGCTCCATAGCTCCATACTTCCATAGCTCCATACTTCCATACCTCCATAGCTCCATACTTCCATAGCACCAGAGCTCCATACTTCCATAGCACCAGAGCTCCATACCTCCAGAGCTCCAGAGCTCCAGCCTGGGTGGCTGGTGGCTCCATAGCTCCATACTTCCATAGCTCTAAGTCAGAGAGTTGGCGAAAATTGCACTAAGTGCGAAAGCCCATTCATTTACAACGGCGTGTCCACAAGGCGGCGACATTTCCCCGTTACCGGTGGCTGCGCGGCGGGTGAGTGACAGAGCTTATCCGAGCGGCTGGAACTCTGCGCCGGCGTGGTCGAGCGTGAGGCCTCGGCCCTTTGGCTGCCTGGTACCTAAAACACTTCCATTGATCCAGCCACGGAGGGTGCTGGCTGGTGGCTCCATACCTCCATAGCTCCATAGCACCAGAGCTCCATAGCTCCATAGCACCAGAGCTCCATGGCTTCAGAGCTCCATAGCACCATAGCTCCATACCTCCAGAGCTCCAGGGCTCCATAGCTCCATACCTCCAGAGCTCCATACCTCCAGAGCTCCATACCTCCAGAGCTCCATAGCACCAGAGCTCCATGGCTTCAGAGCTCCATAGCACCATAGCTCCATACCTCCAGAGCTCCAGGGCTCCATAGCTCCATACCTCCAGAGCTCCATACCTCCAGAGCTCCATACCTCCAGAGCTCCAGAGCTCCATAGCACCAGAGCTCCATGGCTTCAGAGCTCCATAGCACCATAGCTCCATACCTCCAGAGCTCCAGGGCTCCATAGCTCCATACCTCCAGAGCTCCATACCTCCAGAGCTCCAGAGCTCCATAGCACCAGAGCTCCATGGCTTCAGAGCTCCATAGCACCATAGCTCCATACCTCCAGAGCTCCAGGGCTCCATAGCTCCATACCTCCAGAGCTCCATACCTCCAGAGCTCCAGAGCTCCATAGCACCAGAGCTCCATGGCTTCAGAGCTCCATAGCACCATAGCTCCATACCTCCAGAGCTCCAGGGCTCCAAAGCTCCATACCTCCAGAGCTCCATACCTCCAGAGCTCCATACCTCCAGAGCTCCATAGCTCCATAGCACCAGAGCTCCATAGCTCCATAGCACCAGAGCTCCATAGCACCAGAGCTCCATAGCACCAGAGCTCCATAGCTCCATAGCACCAGAGCTCCATAGCTCCATAGCACCAGAGCTCCATAGCTCCATAGCACCAGAGCTCCATACTTCCAGAGCTCCATAGCTCCATAGCTCCATAGCACCAGAGCTCCATAGCTCCATAGCACCAGAGCTCCATAGCTCCATAGCACCAGAGCTCCATACTTCCATAGCTCCATAGCTCCATACCTCCAGAGCTCCATAGCTCCATAGCTCCATACCTCCAGAGCTCCATAGCTCCAGAGCTCCATAGCTCCATAGCACCAGAGCTCCATAGCTCCATAGCACCAGAGCTCCATACTTCCATAGCTCCAGGGCTCCATAGCTCCAGGGCTCCATAGCTCCATACCTCCAGAGCTCCATAGCTCCATACTTCCAGAGCTCCATAGCTCCATAGCACCAGAGCTCCATAGCTCCATAGCACCAGAGCTCCATAGCTCCATAGCACCAGAGCTCCATAGCTCCATAGCACCAGAGCTCCATAGCTCCATAGCTCCAGGGCTCCATAGCTCCATAGCTCCAGGGCTCCATAGCTCCATAGCTCCAGGGCTCCATAGCTCCATAGCTCCATACCTCCAGAGCTCCATACCTCCAGAGCTCCATACCTCCATAGCACCAGAGCTCCATAGCTCCAGGGCTCCAGGGCTCCATAGCTCCATACCTCCAGAGCTCCATAGCTCCATACTTCCAGAGCTCCATAGCTCCATAGCTCCATACTTCCATAGCTCCATAGCTCCATACTTCCATAGCACCTGAGCTCCATACCTCCAGAGCTCCATAGCTCCAGCCTGGGTGGCTGGTGGCTCCATAGCTCCATACTTCCATAGCTCTAAGTCAGAGAGTTGGCGAAAATTGCACTAAGTGTGAAAGCCCATTCATTTACAACGGCGTGTCCGCCAGGCGGCGACATTTCCCCGTTACCGGTGGCTGCGCGGCGGGTGAGTGACAGAGCTTATCCGAGCGGCTGGAACTCTGCGCCGGCGTGGTCGAGCGTGAGGCCTCGGCCCTTTGGCTGCCTGGTACCTAAAACACTTCCATTGATCCAGCCACGGAGGGTGCTGGCTGGTGGCTCCATACCTCCATAGCTCCATAGCACCAGAGCTCCATAGCTCCATAGCACCAGAGCTCCATGGCTTCAGAGCTCCATAGCACCATAGCTCCATACCTCCAGAGCTCCAGGGCTCCATAGCTCCATACCTCCAGAGCTCCATACCTCCAGAGCTCCATACCTCCAGAGCTCCATAGCACCAGAGCTCCATGGCTTCAGAGCTCCATAGCACCATAGCTCCATACCTCCAGAGCTCCAGGGCTCCATAGCTCCATACCTCCAGAGCTCCATACCTCCAGAGCTCCATACCTCCAGAGCTCCATAGCACCAGAGCTCCATGGCTTCAGAGCTCCATAGCACCATAGCTCCATACCTCCAGAGCTCCAGGGCTCCATAGCTCCATACCTCCAGAGCTCCATACCTCCAGAGCTCCATACCTCCAGAGCTCCAGAGCTCCATAGCACCAGAGCTCCATGGCTTCAGAGCTCCATAGCTCCATACCTCCAGAGCTCCAGGGCTCCATAGCTCCATACCTCCAGAGCTCCATACCTCCAGAGCTCCAGAGCTCCATAGCACCAGAGCTCCATGGCTTCAGAGCTCCATAGCACCATAGCTCCATACCTCCAGAGCTCCAGGGCTCCATAGCTCCATACCTCCAGAGCTCCATACCTCCAGAGCTCCATACCTCCAGAGCTCCATAGCTCCATAGCACCAGAGCTCCATAGCTCCATAGCACCAGAGCTCCATAGCACCAGAGCTCCATAGCACCAGAGCTCCATAGCTCCATAGCACCAGAGCTCCATAGCTCCATAGCACCAGAGCTCCATAGCTCCATAGCACCAGAGCTCCATACTTCCAGAGCTCCATAGCTCCATAGCTCCATAGCACCAGAGCTCCATAGCTCCATAGCACCAGAGCTCCATAGCTCCATAGCACCAGAGCTCCATACTTCCATAGCTCCATAGCTCCATACCTCCAGAGCTCCATAGCTCCATAGCTGCATACCTCCAGAGCTCCATAGCTCCAGAGCTCCATAGCTCCATAGCTCCATAGCACCAGAGCTCCATAGCTCCATAGCACCAGAGCTCCATACTTCCATAGCTCCAGGGCTCCATAGCTCCAGGGCTCCATACCTCCAGAGCTCCATAGCTCCATACTTCCAGAGCTCCATAGCTCCATACTTCCATAGCTCCATACTTCCATACCTCCATAGCTCCATACTTCCATAGCACCAGAGCTCCATACTTCCATAGCACCAGAGCTCCATACCTCCAGAGCTCCAGAGCTCCAGCCTGGGTGGCTGGTGGCTCCATAGCTCCATACTTCCATAGCTCTAAGTCAGAGAGTTGGCGAAAATTGCACTAAGTGCGAAAGCCCATTCATTTACAACGGCGTGTCCACAAGGCGGCGACATTTCCCCGTTACCGGTGGCTGCGCGGCGGGTGAGTGACAGAGCTTATCCGAGCGGCTGGAACTCTGCGCCGGCGTGGTCGAGCGTGAGGCCTCGGCCCTTTGGCTGCCTGGTACCTAAAACACTTCCATTGATCCAGCCACGGAGGGTGCTGGCTGGTGGCTCCATACCTCCATAGCTCCATAGCACCAGAGCTCCATAGCTCCATAGCACCAGAGCTCCATGGCTTCAGAGCTCCATAGCACCATAGCTCCATACCTCCAGAGCTCCAGGGCTCCATAGCTCCATACCTCCAGAGCTCCATACCTCCAGAGCTCCATACCTCCAGAGCTCCATAGCACCAGAGCTCCATGGCTTCAGAGCTCCATAGCACCATAGCTCCATACCTCCAGAGCTCCAGGGCTCCATAGCTCCATACCTCCAGAGCTCCATACCTCCAGAGCTCCATACCTCCAGAGCTCCATAGCACCAGAGCTCCATGGCTTCAGAGCTCCATAGCACCATAGCTCCATACCTCCAGAGCTCCAGGGCTCCATAGCTCCATACCTCCAGAGCTCCATACCTCCAGAGCTCCATACCTCCAGAGCTCCATAGCACCAGAGCTCCATGGCTTCAGAGCTCCATAGCACCATAGCTCCATACCTCCAGAGCTCCAGGGCTCCATAGCTTCATACCTCCAGAGCTCCATACCTCCAGAGCTCCATACCTCCAGAGCTCCAGAGCTCCATAGCACCAGAGCTCCATGGCTTCAGAGCTCCATAGCACCATAGCTCCATACCTCCAGAGCTCCAGGGCTCCATAGCTCCATACCTCCAGAGCTCAATACCTCCAGAGCTCCAGAGCTCCATAGCACCAGAGCTCCATGGCTTCAGAGCTCCATAGCACCATAGCTCCATACCTCCAGAGCTCCAGGGCTCCATAGCTCCATACCTCCAGAGCTCCATACCTCCAGAGCTCCAGAGCTCCATAGCACCAGAGCTCCATGGCTTCAGAGCTCCATAGCACCATAGCTCCATACCTCCAGAGCTCCAGGGCTCCAAAGCTCCATACCTCCAGAGCTCCATACCTCCAGAGCTCCATACCTCCAGAGCTCCATAGCTCCATAGCACCAGAGCTCCATAGCTCCATAGCACCAGAGCTCCATAGCACCAGAGCTCCATAGCTCCATAGCACCAGAGCTCCATAGCTCCATAGCACCAGAGCTCCATAGCTCCATAGCACCAGAGCTCCATACTTCCAGAGCTCCATAGCTCCATAGCTCCATAGCACCAGAGCTCCATAGCTCCATAGCACCAGAGCTCAATAGCTCCATAGCACCAGAGCTCCATACTTCCATAGCTCCATCGCTCCATACCTCCAGAGCTCCATAGCTCCATAGCTCCATACCTCCAGAGCTCCATAGCTCCAGAGCTCCATAGCTCCATAGCACCAGAGCTCCATAGCTCCATAGCACCAGAGCTCCATACTTCCATAGCTCCAGGGCTCCATAGCTCCAGGGCTCCATAGCTCCATACCTCCAGAGCTCCATAGCTCCATACTTCCAGAGCTCCATAGCTCCATAGCACCAGAGCTCCATAGCTCCATAGCACCAGAGCTCCATAGCTCCATAGCACCAGAGCTCCATAGCTCCATAGCACCAGAGCTCCATAGCTCCATAGCTCCAGGGCTCCATAGCTCCACAGCTCCAGGGCTCCATAGCTCCATAGCTCCAGGGCTCCATAGCTCCATAGCTCCATACCTCCAGAGCTCCATACCTCCAGAGCTCCATACCTCCATAGCACCAGAGCTCCATAGCTCCAGGGCTCCAGGGCTCCATAGCTCCATACCTCCAGAGCTCCATAGCTCCATACTTCCAGAGCTCCATAGCTCCATAGCTCCATACTTCCATAGCTCCATAGCTCCATACTTCCATAGCACCTGAGCTCCATACCTCCAGAGCTCCATAGCTCCAGCCTGGGTGGCTGGTGGCTCCATAGCTCCATACTTCCATAGCTCTAAGTCAGAGAGTTGGCGAAAATTGCACTAAGTGCGAAAGCCCATTCATTTACAACGGCGTGTCCGCCAGGCGGCGACATTTCCCCGTTACCGGTGGCTGCGCGGCGGGTGAGTGACAGAGCTTATCCGAGCGGCTGGAACTCTGCGCCGGCGTGGTCGAGCGTGAGGCCTCGGCCCTTTGGCTGCCTGGTACCTAAAACACTTCCATTGATCCAGCCACGGAGGGTGCTGGCTGGTGGCTCCATACCTCCATAGCTCCATAGCACCAGAGCTCCATAGCTCCATAGCACCAGAGCTCCATGGCTTCAGAGCTCCATAGCACCATAGCTCCATACCTCCAGAGCTCCAGGGCTCCATAGCTCCATACCTCCAGAGCTCCATACCTCCAGAGCTCCATACCTCCAGAGCTCCATAGCACCAGAGCTCCATGGCTTCAGAGCTCCATAGCACCATAGCTCCATACCTCCAGAGCTCCAGGGCTCCATAGCTCCATACCTCCAGAGCTCCATACCTCCAGAGCTCCATAGCACCAGAGCTCCATGGCTTCAGAGCTCCATAGCACCATAGCTCCATACCTCCAGAGCTCCAGGGCTCCATAGCTCCATACCTCCAGAGCTCCATACCTCCAGAGCTCCATACCTCCAGAGCTCCAGAGCTCCATAGCACCAGAGCTCCATGGCTTCAGAGCTCCATAGCACCATAGCTCCATACCTCCAGAGCTCCAGGGCTCCATAGCTCCATACCTCCAGAGCTCCATACCTCCAGAGCTCCAGAGCTCCATAGCACCAGAGCTCCATGGCTTCAGAGCTCCATAGCACCATAGCTCCATACCTCCAGAGCTCCAGGGCTCCATAGCTCCATACCTCCAGAGCTCCATACCTCCAGAGCTCCATACCTCCAGAGCTCCATAGCTCCATAGCACCAGAGCTCCATAGCTCCATAGCACCAGAGCTCCATAGCACCAGAGCTCCATAGCACCAGAGCTCCATAGCTCCATAGCACCAGAGCTCCATAGCTCCATAGCACCAGAGCTCCATAGCTCCATAGCACCAGAGCTCCATACTTCCAGAGCTCCATAGCTCCATAGCTCCATAGCACCAGAGCTCCATAGCTCCATAGCACCAGAGCTCCATGGCTTCAGAGCTCCATAGCACCATAGCTCCATACCTCCAGAGCTCCAGGGCTCCATAGCTCCATACCTCCAGAGCTCCATACCTCCAGAGCTCCATACCTCCAGAGCTCCATAGCACCAGAGCTCCATAGCTCCATAGCACCAGAGCTCCATAGCACCAGAGCTCCATAGCACCAGAGCTCCATAGCTCCATAGCACCAGAGCTCCATAGCTCCATAGCACCAGAGCTCCATACTTCCAGAGCTCCATAGCTCCATAGCTCCATAGCACCATAGCTCCATAGCTCCATAGCACCAGAGCTCCATAGCTCCATAGCACCAGAGCTCCATACTTCCATAGCTCCATAGCTCCATACCTCCAGAGCTCCATAGCTCCATAGCTCCATACCTCCAGAGCTCCATAGCTCCAGAGCTCCATAGCTCCATAGCTCCATAGCACCAGAGCTCCATAGCTCCATAGCACCAGAGCTCCATACTTCCATAGCTCCAGGGCTCCATAGCTCCAGGGCTCCATACCTCCAGAGCTCCATAGCTCCATACTTCCAGAGCTCCATAGCTCCATACTTCCATAGCTCCATACTTCCATACCTCCATAGCTCCATACTTCCATAGCACCAGAGCTCCATACTTCCATAGCACCAGAGCTCCATACCTCCAGAGCTCCAGAGCTCCAGCCTGGGTGGCTGGTGGCTCCATAGCTCCATACTTCCATAGCTCTAAGTCAGAGAGTTGGCGAAAATTGCACTAAGTGCGAAAGCCCATTCATTTACAACGGCGTGTCCGCCAGGCGGCGACATTTCCCCGTTACCGGTGGCTGCGCGGCGGGTGAGTGACAGAGCTTATCCGAGCGGCTGGAACTCTGCGCCGGCGTGGTCGAGCGTGAGGCCTCGGCCCTTTGGCTGCCTGGTACCTAAAACACTTCCATTGAT
Organism: Syngnathus leptorhynchus; assembly: GCF_054491065.1. Taxonomy (NCBI): domain Eukaryota; kingdom Metazoa; phylum Chordata; class Actinopteri; order Syngnathiformes; family Syngnathidae; genus Syngnathus; species Syngnathus leptorhynchus. Next base: position 247,140 of record NW_028232080.1, on the reverse strand, counting down.
CCAGCCACGGAGGGTGCTGGCTGGTGGCTCCATACCTCCAGAGCTCCATAGCTCCATAGCACCAGAGCTCCATAGCACCAGAGCTCCAGAGCTCCATAGCACCAGAGCTCCATACCTCCAGAGCTCCATAGCTCCATAGCACCAGAGCTCCATAGCTCCATAGCACCAGAGCTCCATAGCTCCATGGCACCAGAGCTCCATACTTCCAGAGCTCCATAGCTCCATAGCTCCATAGCACCAGAGCTCCATAGCTCCATAGCACCAGAGCTCCATAGCTCCATAGCACCAGAGCTCCATACTTCCATAGCTCCATAGCTCCATACCTCCAGAGCTCCATAGCTCCATAGCTCCATACCTCCAGAGCTCCATAGCTCCAGAGCTCCATAGCTCCATAGCACCAGAGCTCCATAGCTCCATAGCACCAGAGCTCCATACTTCCATAGCTCCAGGGCTCCATAGCTCCAGGGCTCCATAGCTCCATACCTCCAGAGCTCCATAGCTCCATACTTCCAGAGCTCCATAGCTCCATAGCACCAGAGCTCCATAGCTCCATAGCACCAGAGCTCCATAGCTCCATAGCACCAGAGCTCCATAGCTCCATAGCACCAGAGCTCCATAGCTCCATAGCTCCAGGGCTCCATAGCTCCATAGCTCCAGGGCTCCATAGCTCCATAGCTCCAGGGCTCCATAGCTCCATAGCTCCATACCTCCAGAGCTCCATACCTCCAGAGCTCCATACCTCCATAGGCGGGTGAGTGACAGAGCTTATCCGAGCGGCTGGAACTCTGCGCCGGCGTGGTCGAGCGTGAGGCCTCGGCCCTTTGGCTGCCTGGTACCTAAAACACTTCCATTGATCCAGCCACGGAGGGTGCTGGCTGGTGGCTCCATACCTCCATAGCTCCATAGCACCAGAGCTCCATAGCTCCATAGCACCAGAGCTCCATGGCTTCAGAGCTCCATAGCACCATAGCTCCATACCTCCAGAGCTCCAGGGCTCCATAGCTCCATACCTCCAGAGCTCCATACCTCCAGAGCTCCATACCTCCAGAGCTCCATAGCACCAGAGCTCCATGGCTTCAGAGCTCCATAGCACCATAGCTCCATACCTCCAGAGCTCCAGGGCTCCATAGCTCCATACCTCCAGAGCTCCATACCTCCAGAGCTCCATACCTCCAGAGCTCCATAGCACCAGAGCTCCATGGCTTCAGAGCTCCATAGCACCATAGCTCCATACCTCCAGAGCTCCAGGGCTCCATAGCTCCATACCTCCAGAGCTCCATACCTCCAGAGCTCCATACCTCCAGAGCTCCATAGCACCAGAGCTCCATGGCTTCAGAGCTCCATAGCACCATAGCTCCATACCTCCAGAGCTCCAGGGCTCCATAGCTTCATACCTCCAGAGCTCCATACCTCCAGAGCTCCATACCTCCAGAGCTCCAGAGCTCCATAGCACCAGAGCTCCATGGCTTCAGAGCTCCATAGCACCATAGCTCCATACCTCCAGAGCTCCAGGGCTCCATAGCTCCATACCTCCAGAGCTCCATACCTCCAGAGCTCCAGAGCTCCATAGCACCAGAGCTCCATGGCTTCAGAGCTCCATAGCACCATAGCTCCATACCTCCAGAGCTCCAGGGCTCCATAGCTCCATACCTCCAGAGCTCCATACCTCCAGAGCTCCAGAGCTCCATAGCACCAGAGCTCCATGGCTTCAGAGCTCCATAGCACCATAGCTCCATACCTCCAGAGCTCCAGGGCTCCAAAGCTCCATACCTCCAGAGCTCCATACCTCCAGAGCTCCATACCTCCAGAGCTCCATAGCTCCATAGCACCAGAGCTCCATAGCTCCATAGCACCAGAGCTCCATAGCACCAGAGCTCCATAGCTCCATAGCACCAGAGCTCCATAGCTCCATAGCACCAGAGCTCCATAGCTCCATAGCACCAGAGCTCCATACTTCCAGAGCTCCATAGCTCCATAGCTCCATAGCACCAGAGCTCCATAGCTCCATAGCACCAGAGCTCAATAGCTCCATAGCACCAGAGCTCCATACTTCCATAGCTCCATCGCTCCATACCTCCAGAGCTCCATAGCTCCATAGCTCCATACCTCCAGAGCTCCATAGCTCCAGAGCTCCATAGCTCCATAGCACCAGAGCTCCATAGCTCCATAGCACCAGAGCTCCATACTTCCATAGCTCCAGGGCTCCATAGCTCCAGGGCTCCATAGCTCCATACCTCCAGAGCTCCATAGCTCCATACTTCCAGAGCTCCATAGCTCCATAGCACCAGAGCTCCATAGCTCCATAGCACCAGAGCTCCATAGCTCCATAGCACCAGAGCTCCATAGCTCCATAGCACCAGAGCTCCATAGCTCCATAGCTCCAGGGCTCCATAGCTCCACAGCTCCAGGGCTCCATAGCTCCATAGCTCCAGGGCTCCATAGCTCCATACCTCCAGAGCTCCATACCTCCAGAGCTCCATACCTCCATAGCACCAGAGCTCCATAGCTCCAGGGCTCCAGGGCTCCATAGCTCCATACCTCCAGAGCTCCATAGCTCCATACTTCCAGAGCTCCATAGCTCCATAGCTCCATACTTCCATAGCTCCATAGCTCCATACTTCCATAGCACCTGAGCTCCATACCTCCAGAGCTCCATAGCTCCAGCCTGGGTGGCTGGTGGCTCCATAGCTCCATACTTCCATAGCTCTAAGTCAGAGAGTTGGCGAAAATTGCACTAAGTGCGAAAGCCCATTCATTTACAACGGCGTGTCCGCCAGGCGGCGACATTTCCCCGTTACCGGTGGCTGCGCGGCGGGTGAGTGACAGAGCTTATCCGAGCGGCTGGAACTCTGCGCCGGCGTGGTCGAGCGTGAGGCCTCGGCCCTTTGGCTGCCTGGTACCTAAAACACTTCCATTGATCCAGCCACGGAGGGTGCTGGCTGGTGGCTCCATACCTCCATAGCTCCATAGCACCAGAGCTCCATAGCTCCATAGCACCAGAGCTCCATGGCTTCAGAGCTCCATAGCACCATAGCTCCATACCTCCAGAGCTCCAGGGCTCCATAGCTCCATACCTCCAGAGCTCCATACCTCCAGAGCTCCATACCTCCAGAGCTCCATAGCACCAGAGCTCCATGGCTTCAGAGCTCCATAGCACCATAGCTCCATACCTCCAGAGCTCCAGGGCTCCATAGCTCCATACCTCCAGAGCTCCATACCTCCAGAGCTCCATAGCACCAGAGCTCCATGGCTTCAGAGCTCCATAGCACCATAGCTCCATACCTCCAGAGCTCCAGGGCTCCATAGCTCCATACCTCCAGAGCTCCATACCTCCAGAGCTCCATACCTCCAGAGCTCCAGAGCTCCATAGCACCAGAGCTCCATGGCTTCAGAGCTCCATAGCACCATAGCTCCATACCTCCAGAGCTCCAGGGCTCCATAGCTCCATACCTCCAGAGCTCCATACCTCCAGAGCTCCAGAGCTCCATAGCACCAGAGCTCCATGGCTTCAGAGCTCCATAGCACCATAGCTCCATACCTCCAGAGCTCCAGGGCTCCATAGCTCCATACCTCCAGAGCTCCATACCTCCAGAGCTCCATACCTCCAGAGCTCCATAGCTCCATAGCACCAGAGCTCCATAGCTCCATAGCACCAGAGCTCCATAGCACCAGAGCTCCATAGCACCAGAGCTCCATAGCTCCATAGCACCAGAGCTCCATAGCTCCATAGCACCAGAGCTCCATAGCTCCATAGCACCAGAGCTCCATACTTCCAGAGCTCCATAGCTCCATAGCTCCATAGCACCAGAGCTCCATAGCTCCATAGCACCAGAGCTCCATGGCTTCAGAGCTCCATAGCACCATAGCTCCATACCTCCAGAGCTCCAGGGCTCCATAGCTCCATACCTCCAGAGCTCCATACCTCCAGAGCTCCATACCTCCAGAGCTCCATAGCACCAGAGCTCCATAGCTCCATAGCACCAGAGCTCCATAGCACCAGAGCTCCATAGCACCAGAGCTCCATAGCTCCATAGCACCAGAGCTCCATAGCTCCATAGCACCAGAGCTCCATACTTCCAGAGCTCCATAGCTCCATAGCTCCATAGCACCATAGCTCCATAGCTCCATAGCACCAGAGCTCCATAGCTCCATAGCACCAGAGCTCCATACTTCCATAGCTCCATAGCTCCATACCTCCAGAGCTCCATAGCTCCATAGCTCCATACCTCCAGAGCTCCATAGCTCCAGAGCTCCATAGCTCCATAGCTCCATAGCACCAGAGCTCCATAGCTCCATAGCACCAGAGCTCCATACTTCCATAGCTCCAGGGCTCCATAGCTCCAGGGCTCCATACCTCCAGAGCTCCATAGCTCCATACTTCCAGAGCTCCATAGCTCCATACTTCCATAGCTCCATACTTCCATACCTCCATAGCTCCATACTTCCATAGCACCAGAGCTCCATACTTCCATAGCACCAGAGCTCCATACCTCCAGAGCTCCAGAGCTCCAGCCTGGGTGGCTGGTGGCTCCATAGCTCCATACTTCCATAGCTCTAAGTCAGAGAGTTGGCGAAAATTGCACTAAGTGCGAAAGCCCATTCATTTACAACGGCGTGTCCGCCAGGCGGCGACATTTCCCCGTTACCGGTGGCTGCGCGGCGGGTGAGTGACAGAGCTTATCCGAGCGGCTGGAACTCTGCGCCGGCGTGGTCGAGCGTGAGGCCTCGGCCCTTTGGCTGCCTGGTACCTAAAACACTTCCATTGATCCAGCCACGGAGGGTGCTGGCTGGTGGCTCCATACCTCCAGAGCTCCATAGCTCCATAGCACCAGAGCTCCATAGCACCAGAGCTCCAGAGCTCCATAGCACCAGAGCTCCATACCTCCAGAGCTCCATAGCTCCATAGCACCAGAGCTCCATAGCTCCATAGCACCAGAGCTCCATAGCTCCATGGCACCAGAGCTCCATACTTCCAGAGCTCCATAGCTCCATAGCTCCATAGCACCAGAGCTCCATAGCTCCATAGCACCAGAGCTCCATAGCTCCATAGCACCAGAGCTCCATACTTCCATAGCTCCATAGCTCCATACCTCCAGAGCTCCATAGCTCCATAGCTCCATACCTCCAGAGCTCCATAGCTCCAGAGCTCCATAGCTCCATAGCACCAGAGCTCCATAGCTCCATAGCACCAGAGCTCCATACTTCCATAGCTCCAGGGCTCCATAGCTCCAGGGCTCCATAGCTCCATACCTCCAGAGCTCCATAGCTCCATACTTCCAGAGCTCCATAGCTCCATAGCACCAGAGCTCCATAGCTCCATAGCACCAGAGCTCCATAGCTCCATAGCACCAGAGCTCCATAGCTCCATAGCACCAGAGCTCCATAGCTCCATAGCTCCAGGGCTCCATAGCTCCATAGCTCCAGGGCTCCATAGCTCCATAGCTCCAGGGCTCCATAGCTCCATAGCTCCATACCTCCAGAGCTCCATACCTCCAGAGCTCCATACCTCCATAGCACCAGAGCTCCATAGCTCCAGGGCTCCAGGGCTCCATAGCTCCATACCTCCAGAGCTCCATAGCTCCATACTTCCAGAGCTCCATAGCTCCATAGCTCCATACTTCCATAGCTCCATAGCTCCATACTTCCATAGCACCTGAGCTCCATACCTCCAGAGCTCCATAGCTCCAGCCTGGGTGGCTGGTGGCTCCATAGCTCCATACTTCCATAGCTCTAAGTCAGAGAGTTGGCGAAAATTGCACTAAGTGCGAAAGCCCATTCATTTACAACGGCGTGTCCGCCAGGCGGCGACATTTCCCCGTTACCGGTGGCTGCGCGGCGGGTGAGTGACAGAGCTTATCCGAGCGGCTGGAACTCTGCGCCGGCGTGGTCGAGCGTGAGGCCTCGGCCCTTTGGCTGCCTGGTACCTAAAACACTTCCATTGATCCAGCCACGGAGGGTGCTGGCTGGTGGCTCCATACCTCCATAGCTCCATAGCACCAGAGCTCCATAGCTCCATAGCACCAGAGCTCCATGGCTTCAGAGCTGCATAGCACCATAGCTCCATACCTCCAGAGCTCCAGGGCTCCATAGCTCCATACCTCCAGAGCTCCATACCTCCAGAGCTCCATAGCACCAGAGCTCCATGGCTTCAGAGCTCCATAGCACCATAGCTCCATACCTCCAGAGCTCCAGGGCTCCATAGCTCCATACCTCCAGAGCTCCATACCTCCAGAGCTCCATACCTCCAGAGCTCCATAGCACCAGAGCTCCATGGCTTCAGAGCTCCATAGCACCATAGCTCCATACCTCCAGAGCTCCAGGGCTCCATAGCTCCATACCTCCAGAGCTCCATACCTCCAGAGCTCCATACCTCCAGAGCTCCAGAGCTCCATAGCACCAGAGCTCCATGGCTTCAGAGCTCCATAGCTCCATACCTCCAGAGCTCCAGGGCTCCATAGCTCCATACCTCCAGAGCTCCATACCTCCAGAGCTCCAGAGCTCCATAGCACCAGAGCTCCATGGCTTCAGAGCTCCATAGCACCATAGCTCCATACCTCCAGAGCTCCAGGGCTCCATAGCTCCATACCTCCAGAGCTCCATACCTCCAGAGCTCCATACCTCCAGAGCTCCATAGCTCCATAGCACCAGAGCTCCATAGCTCCATAGCACCAGAGCTCCATAGCACCAGAGCTCCATAGCACCAGAGCTCCATAGCTCCATAGCACCAGAGCTCCATAGCTCCATAGCACCAGAGCTCCATACTTCCAGAGCTCCATAGCTCCATAGCTCCATAGCACCAGAGCTCCATAGCTCCATAGCACCAGAGCTCCATAGCTCCATAGCACCAGAGCTCCATACTTCCATAGCTCCATAGCTCCATACCTCCAGAGCTCCATAGCTCCATAGCTCCATACCTCCAGAGCTCCATAGCTCCAGAGCTCCATAGCTCCATAGCTCCATAGCACCAGAGCTCCATAGCTCCATAGCACCAGAGCTCCATACTTCCATAGCTCCAGGGCTCCATAGCTCCAGGGCTCCATACCTCCAGAGCTCCATAGCTCCATACTTCCAGAGCTCCATAGCTCCATACTTCCATAGCTCCATACTTCCATACCTCCATAGCTCCATACTTCCATAGCACCAGAGCTCCATACTTCCATAGCACCAGAGCTCCATACCTCCAGAGCTCCAGAGCTCCAGCCTGGGTGGCTGGTGGCTCCATAGCTCCATACTTCCATAGCTCTAAGTCAGAGAGTTGGCGAAAATTGCACTAAGTGCGAAAGCCCATTCATTTACAACGGCGTGTCCACAAGGCGGCGACATTTCCCCGTTACCGGTGGCTGCGCGGCGGGTGAGTGACAGAGCTTATCCGAGCGGCTGGAACTCTGCGCCGGCGTGGTCGAGCGTGAGGCCTCGGCCCTTTGGCTGCCTGGTACCTAAAACACTTCCATTGATCCAGCCACGGAGGGTGCTGGCTGGTGGCTCCATACCTCCATAGCTCCATAGCACCAGAGCTCCATAGCTCCATAGCACCAGAGCTCCATGGCTTCAGAGCTCCATAGCACCATAGCTCCATACCTCCAGAGCTCCAGGGCTCCAAAGCTCCATACCTCCAGAGCTCCATACCTCCAGAGCTCCATACCTCCAGAGCTCCATAGCTCCATAGCACCAGAGCTCCATAGCTCCATAGCACCAGAGCTCCATAGCACCATAGCTCCATAGCACCAGAGCTCCATAGCTCCATAGCACCAGAGCTCCATAGCTCCATAGCACCAGAGCTCCATAGCTCCATAGCACCAGAGCTCCATACTTCCAGAGCTCCATAGCTCCATAGCTCCATAGCACCAGAGCTCCATAGCTCCATAGCACCAGAGCTCCATAGCTCCATAGCACCAGAGCTCCATACTTCCATAGCTCCATAGCTCCATACCTCCAGAGCTCCATAGCTCCATACCTCCAGAGCTCCATAGCTCCAGAGCTCCATAGCTCCATAGCACCAGAGCTCCATAGCTCCATAGCACCAGAGCTCCATACTTCCATAGCTCCAGGGCTCCATAGCTCCAGGGCTCCATAGCTCCATACCTCCAGAGCTCCATAGCTCCATACCTCCAGAGCTCCATAGCTCCATACTTCCAGAGCTCCATAGCTCCATAGCACCAGAGCTCCATAGCTCCATAGCACCAGAGCTCCATAGCTCCATAGCACCAGAGCTCCATAGCTCCATAGCACCAGAGCTCCATAGCTCCATAGCTCCAGGGCTCCATAGCTCCATAGCTCCAGGGCTCCATAGCTCCATAGCTCCAGGGCTCCATAGCTCCAGGGCTCCAGGGCTCCATAGCTCCATACCTCCAGAGCTCCATAGCTCCATACTTCCAGAGCTCCATAGCTCCATAGCTCCATACTTCCATAGCTCCATAGCTCCATACTTCCATAGCACCAGAGCTCCATACCTCCAGAGCTCCATAGCTCCAGCCTGGGTGGCTGGTGGCTCCATAGCTCCATACTTCCATAGCTCCAGTCAGAGAGTTGGCGAAAATTGCACTAAGTGCGAAAGCCCATTCATTTACAACGGCGTGTCCACAAGGCGGCGACATTTCCCCGTTACCGGTGGCTGCGCGGCGGGTGAGTGACAGAGCTTATCCGAGCGGCTGGAACTCTGCGCCGGCGTGGTCGAGCGTGAGGCCTCGGCCCTTTGGCTGCCTGGTACCTAAAACACTTCCATTGATCCAGCCACGGAGGGTGCTGGCTGGTGGCTCCATACCTCCATAGCTCCATAGCACCAGAGCTCCATAGCTCCATAGCACCAGAGCTCCATGGCTTCAGAGCTCCATAGCACCATAGCTCCATACCTCCAGAGCTCCAGGGCTCCATAGCTCCATACCTCCAGAGCTCCATACCTCCAGAGCTCCATACCTCCAGAGCTCCATAGCACCAGAGCTCCATGGCTTCAGAGCTCCATAGCACCATAGCTCCATACCTCCAGAGCTCCAGGGCTCCATAGCTCCATACCTCCAGAGCTCCATACCTCCAGAGCTCCATACCTCCAGAGCTCCATAGCACCAGAGCTCCATGGCTTCAGAGCTCCATAGCACCATAGCTCCATACCTCCAGAGCTCCAGGGCTCCATAGCTCCATACCTCCAGAGCTCCATACCTCCAGAGCTCCATACCTCCAGAGCTCCAGAGCTCCATAGCACCAGAGCTCCATGGCTTCAGAGCTCCATAGCACCATAGCTCCATACCTCCAGAGCTCCAGGGCTCCATAGCTCCATACCTCCAGAGCTCCATACCTCCAGAGCTCCAGAGCTCCATAGCACCAGAGCTCCATGGCTTCAGAGCTCCATAGCACCATAGCTCCATACCTCCAGAGCTCCAGGGCTCCATAGCTCCATACCTCCAGAGCTCCATACCTCCAGAGCTCCATACCTCCAGAGCTCCATAGCTCCATAGCACCAGAGCTCCATAGCTCCATAGCACCAGAGCTCCATAGCACCAGAGCTCCATAGCACCAGAGCTCCATAGCTCCATAGCACCAGAGCTCCATAGCTCCATAGCACCAGAGCTCCATAGCTCCATAGCACCAGAGCTCCATACTTCCAGAGCTCCATAGCTCCATAGCTCCATAGCACCAGAGCTCCATAGCTCCATAGCACCAGAGCTCCATGGCTTCAGAGCTCCATAGCACCATAGCTCCATACCTCCAGAGCTCCAGGGCTCCATAGCTCCATACCTCCAGAGCTCCATACCTCTAGAGCTCCATACCTCCAGAGCTCCATAGCACCAGAGCTCCATAGCTCCATAGCACCAGAGCTCCATAGCACCAGAGCTCCATAGCACCAGAGCTCCATAGCTCCATAGCACCAGAGCTCCATAGCTCCATAGCACCAGAGCTCCATACTTCCAGAGCTCCATAGCTCCATAGCTCCATAGCACCAGAGCTCCATAGCTCCATAGCACCAGAGCTCCATAGCTCCATAGCACCAGAGCTCCATACTTCCATAGCTCCATAGCTCCATACCTCCAGAGCTCCATAGCTCCATAGCTCCATACCTCCAGAGCTCCATAGCTCCAGAGCTCCATAGCTCCATAGCTCCATAGCACCAGAGCTCCATAGCTCCATAGCACCAGAGCTCCATACTTCCATAGCTCCAGGGCTCCATAGCTCCAGGGCTCCATACCTCCAGAGCTCCATAGCTCCATACTTCCAGAGCTCCATAGCTCCATACTTCCATAGCTCCATACTTCCATACCTCCATAGCTCCATACTTCCATAGCACCAGAGCTCCATACTTCCATAGCACCAGAGCTCCATACCTCCAGAGCTCCAGAGCTCCAGCCTGGGTGGCTGGTGGCTCCATAGCTCCATACTTCCATAGCTCTAAGTCAGAGAGTTGGCGAAAATTGCACTAAGTGCGAAAGCCCATTCATTTACAACGGCGTGTCCACAAGGCGGCGACATTTCCCCGTTACCGGTGGCTGCGCGGCGGGTGAGTGACAGAGCTTATCCGAGCGGCTGGAACTCTGCGCCGGCGTGGTCGAGCGTGAGGCCTCGGCCCTTTGGCTGCCTGGTACCTAAAACACTTCCATTGATCCAGCCACGGAGGGTGCTGGCTGGTGGCTCCATACCTCCATAGCTCCATAGCACCAGAGCTCCATAGCTCCATAGCACCAGAGCTCCATGGCTTCAGAGCTCCATAGCACCATAGCTCCATACCTCCAGAGCTCCAGGGCTCCATAGCTCCATACCTCCAGAGCTCCATACCTCCAGAGCTCCATACCTCCAGAGCTCCATAGCACCAGAGCTCCATGGCTTCAGAGCTCCATAGCACCATAGCTCCATACCTCCAGAGCTCCAGGGCTCCATAGCTCCATACCTCCAGAGCTCCATACCTCCAGAGCTCCATACCTCCAGAGCTCCAGAGCTCCATAGCACCAGAGCTCCATGGCTTCAGAGCTCCATAGCACCATAGCTCCATACCTCCAGAGCTCCAGGGCTCCATAGCTCCATACCTCCAGAGCTCCATACCTCCAGAGCTCCAGAGCTCCATAGCACCAGAGCTCCATGGCTTCAGAGCTCCATAGCACCATAGCTCCATACCTCCAGAGCTCCAGGGCTCCATAGCTCCATACCTCCAGAGCTCCATACCTCCAGAGCTCCAGAGCTCCATAGCACCAGAGCTCCATGGCTTCAGAGCTCCATAGCACCATAGCTCCATACCTCCAGAGCTCCAGGGCTCCAAAGCTCCATACCTCCAGAGCTCCATACCTCCAGAGCTCCATACCTCCAGAGCTCCATAGCTCCATAGCACCAGAGCTCCATAGCTCCATAGCACCAGAGCTCCATAGCACCAGAGCTCCATAGCACCAGAGCTCCATAGCTCCATAGCACCAGAGCTCCATAGCTCCATAGCACCAGAGCTCCATAGCTCCATAGCACCAGAGCTCCATACTTCCAGAGCTCCATAGCTCCATAGCTCCATAGCACCAGAGCTCCATAGCTCCATAGCACCAGAGCTCCATAGCTCCATAGCACCAGAGCTCCATACTTCCATAGCTCCATAGCTCCATACCTCCAGAGCTCCATAGCTCCATAGCTCCATACCTCCAGAGCTCCATAGCTCCAGAGCTCCATAGCTCCATAGCACCAGAGCTCCATAGCTCCATAGCACCAGAGCTCCATACTTCCATAGCTCCAGGGCTCCATAGCTCCAGGGCTCCATAGCTCCATACCTCCAGAGCTCCATAGCTCCATACTTCCAGAGCTCCATAGCTCCATAGCACCAGAGCTCCATAGCTCCATAGCACCAGAGCTCCATAGCTCCATAGCACCAGAGCTCCATAGCTCCATAGCACCAGAGCTCCATAGCTCCATAGCTCCAGGGCTCCATAGCTCCATAGCTCCAGGGCTCCATAGCTCCATAGCTCCAGGGCTCCATAGCTCCATAGCTCCATACCTCCAGAGCTCCATACCTCCAGAGCTCCATACCTCCATAGCACCAGAGCTCCATAGCTCCAGGGCTCCAGGGCTCCATAGCTCCATACCTCCAGAGCTCCATAGCTCCATACTTCCAGAGCTCCATAGCTCCATAGCTCCATACTTCCATAGCTCCATAGCTCCATACTTCCATAGCACCTGAGCTCCATACCTCCAGAGCTCCATAGCTCCAGCCTGGGTGGCTGGTGGCTCCATAGCTCCATACTTCCATAGCTCTAAGTCAGAGAGTTGGCGAAAATTGCACTAAGTGCGAAAGCCCATTCATTTACAACGGCGTGTCCGCCAGGCGGCGACATTTCCCCGTTACCGGTGGCTGCGCGGCGGGTGAGTGACAGAGCTTATCCGAGCGGCTGGAACTCTGCGCCGGCGTGGTCGAGCGTGAGGCCTCGGCCCTTTGGCTGCCTGGTACCTAAAACACTTCCATTGATCCAGCCACGGAGGGTGCTGGCTGGTGGCTCCATACCTCCATAGCTCCATAGCACCAGAGCTCCATAGCTCCATAGCACCAGAGCTCCATGGCTTCAGAGCTCCATAGCACCATAGCTCCATACCTCCAGAGCTCCATACCTCCAGAGCTCCATACCTCCAGAGCTCCATAGCACCAGAGCTCCATGGCTTCAGAGCTCCATAGCACCATAGCTCCATACCTCCAGAGCTCCAGGGTTCCATAGCTCCATACCTCCAGAGCTCCATACCTCCAGAGCTCCATACCTCCAGAGCTCCATAGCACCAGAGCTCCATGGCTTCAGAGCTCCATAGCACCATAGCTCCATACCTCCAGAGCTCCAGGGCTCCATAGCTCCATACCTCCAGAGCTCCATACCTCCAGAGCTCCATACCTCCAGAGCTCCATAGCACCAGAGCTCCATGGCTTCAGAGCTCCATAGCACCATAGCTCCATACCTCCAGAGCTCCAGGGCTCCATAGCTCCATACCTCCAGAGCTCCATACCTCCAGAGCTCCATACCTCCAGAGCTCCATAGCTCCATAGCTCCATAGCACCAGAGCTCCATAGCTCCATAGCACCAGAGCTCCATAGCTCCATAGCACCAGAGCTCCATACTTCCATAGCTCCATAGCTCCATACCTCCAGAGCTCCATAGCTCCATAGCTCCAGAGCTCCATAGCTCCAGAGCTCCATAGCTCCATAGCTCCATAGCACCAGAGCTCCATAGCTCCATAGCACCAGAGCTCCATACTTCCATAGCTCCAGGGCTCCATAGCTCCAGGGCTCCATACCTCCAGAGCTCCATAGCTCCATACTTCCAGAGCTCCATAGCTCCATACTTCCATAGCTCCATACTTCCATACCTCCATAGCTCCATACTTCCATAGCACCAGAGCTCCATACTTCCATAGCACCAGAGCTCCATACCTCCAGAGCTCCAGAGCTCCAGCCTGGGTGGCTGGTGGCTCCATAGCTCCATACTTCCATAGCTCTAAGTCAGAGAGTTGGCGAAAATTGCACTAAGTGCGAAAGCCCATTCATTTACAACGGCGTGTCCACAAGGCGGCGACATTTCCCCGTTACCGGTGGCTGCGCGGCGGGTGAGTGACAGAGCTTATCCGAGCGGCTGGAACTCTGCGCCGGCGTGGTCGAGCGTGAGGCCTCGGCCCTTTGGCTGCCTGGTACCTAAAACACTTCCATTGATCCAGCCACGGAGGGTGCTGGCTGGTGGCTCCATACCTCCATAGCTCCATAGCACCAGAGCTCCATAGCTCCATAGCACCAGAGCTCCATGGCTTCAGAGCTCCATAGCACCATAGCTCCATACCTCCAGAGCTCCAGGGCTCCAAAGCTCCATACCTCCAGAGCTCCATACCTCCAGAGCTCCATACCTCCAGAGCTCCATAGCTCCATAGCACCAGAGCTCCATAGCTCCATAGCATCAGAGCTCCATAGCACCATAGCTCCATAGCACCAGGGCTCCATAGCTCCATAGCACCAGAGCTCCATAGCTCCATAGCACCAGAGCTCCATAGCTCCATAGCACCAGAGCTCCATACTTCCAGAGCTCCATAGCTCCATAGCTCCATAGCACCAGAGCTCCATAGCTCCATAGCACCAGAGCTCCATAGCTCCATAGCACCAGAGCTCCATACTTCCATAGCTCCATAGCTCCATACCTCCAGAGCTCCATAGCTCCATACCTCCAGAGCTCCATAGCTCCAGAGCTCCATAGCTCCATAGCACCAGAGCTCCATAGCTCCATAGCACCAGAGCTCCATACTTCCATAGCTCCAGGGCTCCATAGCTCCAGGGCTCCATAGCTCCATAGCTCCATAGCACCAGAGCTCCATACTTCCAGAGCTCCATAGCTCCATAGCTCCATAGCACCAGAGCTCCATAGCTCCATAGCACCAGAGCTCCATAGCTCCATAGCACCAGAGCTCCATACTTCCATAGCTCCATAGCTCCATACCTCCAGAGCTCCATAGCTCCATAGCTCCATACCTCCAGGGCTCCATAGCTCCATAGCTCCAGGGCTCCATAGCTCCATAGCACCAGAGCTCCATACTTCCATAGCTCCAGGGCTCCATAGCTCCAGGGCTCCATAGCTCCATACCTCCAGAGCTCCATAGCTCCATACTTCCAGAGCTCCATAGCTCCATAGCACCAGAGCTCCATAGCTCCATAGCACCAGAGCTCCATAGCTCCATAGCACCAGAGCTCCATAGCTCCATAGCACCAGAGCTCCATAGCTCCATAGCTCCAGGGCTCCATAGCTCCATAGCTCCAGGGCTCCATAGCTCCATAGCTCCAGGGCTCCATAGCTCCATAGCTCCATACCTCCAGAGCTCCATACCTCCAGAGCTCCATACCTCCATAGCACCAGAGCTCCATAGCTCCAGGGCTCCAGGGCTCCATAGCTCCATACCTCCAGAGCTCCATAGCTCCATACTTCCAGAGCTCCATAGCTCCATAGCTCCATACTTCCATAGCTCCATAGCTCCATACTTCCATAGCACCTGAGCTCCATACCTCCAGAGCTCCATAGCTCCAGCCTGGGTGGCTGGTGGCTCCATAGCTCCATACTTCCATAGCTCTAAGTCAGAGAGTTGGCGAAAATTGCACTAAGTGCGAAAGCCCATTCATTTACAACGGCGTGTCCGCCAGGCGGCGACATTTCCCCGTTACCGGTGGCTGCGCGGCGGGTGAGTGACAGAGCTTATCCGAGCGGCTGGAACTCTGCGCCGGCGTGGTCGAGCGTGAGGCCTCGGCCCTTTGGCTGCCTGGTACCTAAAACACTTCCATTGATCCAGCCACGGAGGGTGCTGGCTGGTGGCTCCATACCTCCATAGCTCCATAGCACCAGAGCTCCATAGCTCCATAGCACCAGAGCTCCATGGCTTCAGAGCTCCATAGCACCATAGCTCCATACCTCCAGAGCTCCAGGGCTCCATAGCTCCATACCTCCAGAGCTCCATACCTCCAGAGCTCCATACCTCCAGAGCTCCATAGCACCAGAGCTCCATGGCTTCAGAGCTCCATAGCACCATAGCTCCATACCTCCAGAGCTCCAGGGCTCCATAGCTCCATAGCTCCATACCTCCAGAGCTCCATACCTCCAGAGCTCCATACCTCCAGAGCTCCATAGCACCAGAGCTCCATGGCTTCAGAGCTCCATAGCACCATAGCTCCATACCTCCAGAGCTCCAGGGCTCCATAGCTCCATACCTCCAGAGCTCCATACCTCCAGAGCTCCATACCTCCAGAGCTCCATAGCACCAGAGCTCCATGGCTTCAGAGCTCCATAGCACCATAGCTCCATACCTCCAGAGCTCCATAGCTCCATACCTCCAGAGCTCCAGAGCTCCATACCTCCAGAGCTCCAGAGCTCCATAGCACCAGAGCTCCATGGCTTCAGAGCTCCATAGCACCATAGCTCCATACCTCCAGAGCTCCAGGGCTCCATAGCTCCATACCTCCAGAGCTCCATACCTCCAGAGCTCCAGAGCTCCATAGCACCAGAGCTCCATGGCTTCAGAGCTCCATAGCACATTAGCTCCATACCTCCAGAGCTCCAGGGCTCCATAGCTCCATACCTCCAGAGCTCCATACCTCCAGAGCTCCAGAGCTCCATAGCACCAGAGCTCCATGGCTTCAGAGCTCCATAGCACCATAGCTCCATACCTCCAGAGCTCCAGGGCTCCAAAGCTCCATACCTCCAGAGCTCCATACCTCCAGAGCTCCATACCTCCAGAGCTCCATAGCTCCATAGCACCAGAGCTCCATAGCTCCATAGCACCAGAGCTCCATAGCACCAGAGCTCCATAGCTCCATAGCACCAGAGCTCCATAGCTCCATAGCACCAGAGCTCCATAGCTCCATAGCACCAGAGCTCCATACTTCCAGAGCTCCATAGCTCCATAGCTCCATAGCACCAGAGCTCCATAGCTCCATAGCACCAGAGCTCCATAGCTCCATAGCACCAGAGCTCCATACTTCCATAGCTCCATAGCTCCATACCTCCAGAGCTCCATAGCTCCATAGCTCCATACCTCCAGAGCTCCATAGCTCCAGAGCTCCATAGCTCCATAGCACCAGAGCTCCATAGCTCCATAGCACCAGAGCTCCATACTTCCATAGCTCCAGGGCTCCATAGCTCCAGGGCTCCATAGCTCCATACCTCCAGAGCTCCATAGCTCCATACTTCCAGAGCTCCATAGCTCCATAGCACCAGAGCTCCATAGCTCCATAGCACCAGAGCTCCATAGCTCCATAGCACCAGAGCTCCATAGCTCCATAGCACCAGAGCTCCATAGCTCCATAGCTCCAGGGCTCCATAGCTCCATAGCTCCAGGGCTCCATAGCTCCATAGCTCCAGGGCTCCATAGCTCCATAGCTCCATACCTCCAGAGCTCCATACCTCCAGAGCTCCATACCTCCATAGCACCAGAGCTCCATAGCTCCAGGGCTCCAGGGCTCCATAGCTCCATACCTCCAGAGCTCCATAGCTCCATACTTCCAGAGCTCCATAGCTCCATAGCTCCATACTTCCATAGCTCCATAGCTCCATACTTCCATAGCACCTGAGCTCCATACCTCCAGAGCTCCATAGCTCCAGCCTGGGTGGCTGGTGGCTCCATAGCTCCATACTTCCATAGCTCTAAGTCAGAGAGTTGGCGAAAATTGCACTAAGTGCGAAAGCCCATTCATTTACAACGGCGTGTCCGCCAGGCGGCGACATTTCCCCGTTACCGGTGGCTGCGCGGCGGGTGAGTGACAGAGCTTATCCGAGCGGCTGGAACTCTGCGCCGGCGTGGTCGAGCGTGAGGCCTCGGCCCTTTGGCTGCCTGGTACCTAAAACACTTCCATTGATCCAGCCACGGAGGGTGCTGGCTGGTGGCTCCATACCTCCAGAGCTCCATAGCACCAGAGCTCCATAGCTCCATAGCACCAGAGCTCCATGGCTTCAGAGCTCCATAGCACCATAGCTCCATACCTCCAGAGCTCCAGGGCTCCATAGCTCCATACCTCCAGAGCTCCATACCTCCAGAGCTCCATACCTCCAGAGCTCCATAGCACCAGAGCTCCATAGCACCAGAGCTCCATGGCTTCAGAGCTCCATAGCACCATAGCTCCATACCTCCAGAGCTCCAGGGCTCCATAGCTCCATACCTCCAGAGCTCCATACCTCCAGAGCTCCATACCTCCAGAGCTCCATAGCACCAGAGCTCCATGGCTTCAGAGCTCCATAGCACCATAGCTCCATACCTCCAGAGCTCCAGGGCTCCATAGCTCCATACCTCCAGAGCTCCATACCTCCAGAGCTCCATACCTCCAGAGCTCCAGAGCTCCATAGCACCAGAGCTCCATGGCTTCAGAGCTCCATAGCACCATAGCTCCATACCTCCAGAGCTCCAGGGCTCCATAGCTCCATACCTCCAGAGCTCCATACCTCCAGAGCTCCAGAGCTCCATAGCACCAGAGCTCCATGGCTTCAGAGCTCCATAGCACCATAGCTCCATACCTCCAGAGCTCCAGGGCTCCATAGCTCCATACCTCCAGAGCTCCATACCTCCAGAGCTCCATACCTCCAGAGCTCCATAGCTCCATAGCACCAGAGCTCCATAGCTCCATAGCACCAGAGCTCCATAGCACCAGAGCTCCATAGCACCAGAGCTCCATAGCTCCATAGCACCAGAGCTCCATAGCTCCATAGCACCAGAGCTCCATAGCTCCATAGCACCAGAGCT
Source organism: Syngnathus leptorhynchus (assembly GCF_054491065.1). Taxonomy (NCBI): domain Eukaryota; kingdom Metazoa; phylum Chordata; class Actinopteri; order Syngnathiformes; family Syngnathidae; genus Syngnathus; species Syngnathus leptorhynchus. The sequence goes on along the minus strand of NW_028232080.1, from coordinate 228,945 downwards.
CCATACTTCCAGAGCTCCATAGCTCCATAGCTCCATAGCACCAGAGCTCCATAGCTCCATAGCACCAGAGCTCCATGGCTTCAGAGCTCCATAGCACCATAGCTCCATACCTCCAGAGCTCCAGGGCTCCATAGCTCCATACCTCCAGAGCTCCATACCTCCAGAGCTCCATACCTCCAGAGCTCCATAGCACCAGAGCTCCATAGCTCCATAGCACCAGAGCTCCATAGCACCAGAGCTCCATAGCACCAGAGCTCCATAGCTCCATAGCACCAGAGCTCCATAGCTCCATAGCACCAGAGCTCCATACTTCCAGAGCTCCATAGCTCCATAGCTCCATAGCACCAGAGCTCCATAGCTCCATAGCACCAGAGCTCCATAGCTCCATAGCACCAGAGCTCCATACTTCCATAGCTCCATAGCTCCATACCTCCAGAGCTCCATAGCTCCATAGCTCCATACCTCCATAGCTCCATAGCTCCAGAGCTCCATAGCTCCATAGCTCCATAGCACCAGAGCTCCATAGCTCCATAGCACCAGAGCTCCATACTTCCATAGCTCCAGGGCTCCATAGCTCCAGGGCTCCATACCTCCAGAGCTCCATACTTCCAGAGCTCCATAGCTCCATACTTCCATAGCTCCATACTTCCATACCTCCATAGCTCCATACTTCCATAGCACCAGAGCTCCATACTTCCATAGCACCAGAGCTCCATACCTCCAGAGCTCCAGAGCTCCAGCCTGGGTGGCTGGTGGCTCCATAGCTCCATACTTCCATAGCTCTAAGTCAGAGAGTTGGCGAAAATTGCACTAAGTGCGAAAGCCCATTCATTTACAACGGCGTGTCCACAAGGCGGCGACATTTCCCCGTTACCGGTGGCTGCGCGGCGGGTGAGTGACAGAGCTTATCCGAGCGGCTGGAACTCTGCGCCGGCGTGGTCGAGCGTGAGGCCTCGGCCCTTTGGCTGCCTGGTACCTAAAACACTTCCATTGATCCAGCCACGGAGGGTGCTGGCTGGTGGCTCCATACCTCCATAGCTCCATAGCACCAGAGCTCCATAGCTCCATAGCACCAGAGCTCCATGGCTTCAGAGCTCCATAGCACCATAGCTCCATACCTCCATAGCTCCAGGGCTCCATAGCTCCATACCTCCAGAGCTCCATACCTCCAGAGCTCCATACCTCCAGAGCTCCATAGCACCAGAGCTCCATGGCTTCAGAGCTCCATAGCACCATAGCTCCATACCTCCAGAGCTCCAGGGCTCCATAGCTCCATACCTCCAGAGCTCCATACCTCCAGAGCTCCATACCTCCAGAGCTCCAGAGCTCCATAGCACCAGAGCTCCATGGCTTCAGAGCTCCATAGCACCATAGCTCCATACCTCCAGAGCTCCAGGGCTCCATAGCTCCATACCTCCAGAGCTCCATACCTCCAGAGCTCCAGAGCTCCATAGCACCAGAGCTCCATGGCTTCAGAGCTCCATAGCACCATAGCTCCATACCTCCAGAGCTCCAGGGCTCCATAGCTCCATACCTCCAGAGCTCCATACCTCCAGAGCTCCAGAGCTCCATAGCACCAGAGCTCCATGGCTTCAGAGCTCCATAGCACCATAGCTCCATACCTCCAGAGCTCCAGGGCTCCAAAGCTCCATACCTCCAGAGCTCCATACCTCCAGAGCTCCATACCTCCAGAGCTCCATAGCTCCATAGCACCAGAGCTCCATAGCTCCATAGCACCAGAGCTCCATAGCACCAGAGCTCCATAGCACCAGAGCTCCATAGCTCCATAGCACCAGAGCTCCATAGCTCCATAGCACCAGAGCTCCATAGCTCCATAGCACCAGAGCTCCATACTTCCAGAGCTCCATAGCTCCATAGCTCCATAGCACCAGAGCTCCATAGCTCCATAGCACCAGAGCTCCATAGCTCCATAGCACCAGAGCTCCATACTTCCATAGCTCCATAGCTCCATACCTCCAGAGCTCCATAGCTCCATAGCTCCATACCTCCAGAGCTCCATAGCTCCAGAGCTCCATAGCTCCATAGCACCAGAGCTCCATAGCTCCATAGCACCAGAGCTCCATACTTCCATAGCTCCAGGGCTCCATAGCTCCAGGGCTCCATAGCTCCATACCTCCAGAGCTCCATAGCTCCATACTTCCAGAGCTCCATAGCTCCATAGCACCAGAGCTCCATAGCTCCATAGCACCAGAGCTCCATAGCTCCATAGCACCAGAGCTGCATAGCTCCATAGCACCAGAGCTCCATAGCTCCATAGCTCCAGGGCTCCATAGCTCCATAGCTCCAGGGCTCCATAGCTCCATAGCTCCAGGGCTCCATAGCTCCATAGCTCCATACCTCCAGAGCTCCATACCTCCAGAGCTCCATACCTCCATAGCACCAGAGCTCCATAGCTCCAGGGCTCCAGGGCTCCATAGCTCCATACCTCCAGAGCTCCATAGCTCCATACTTCCAGAGCTCCATAGCTCCATAGCTCCATACTTCCATAGCTCCATAGCTCCATACTTCCATAGCACCTGAGCTCCATACCTCCAGAGCTCCATAGCTCCAGCCTGGGTGGCTGGTGGCTCCATAGCTCCATACTTCCATAGCTCTAAGTCAGAGAGTTGGCGAAAATTGCACTAAGTGCGAAAGCCCATTCATTTACAACGGCGTGTCCGCCAGGCGGCGACATTTCCCCGTTACCGGTGGCTGCGCGGCGGGTGAGTGACAGAGCTTATCCGAGCGGCTGGAACTCTGCGCCGGCGTGGTCGAGCGTGAGGCCTCGGCCCTTTGGCTGCCTGGTACCTAAAACACTTCCATTGATCCAGCCACGGAGGGTGCTGGCTGGTGGCTCCATACCTCCATAGCTCCATAGCACCAGAGCTCCATAGCTCCATAGCACCAGAGCTCCATGGCTTCAGAGCTCCATAGCACCATAGCTCCATACCTCCAGAGCTCCAGGGCTCCATAGCTCCATACCTCCAGAGCTCCATACCTCCAGAGCTCCATACCTCCAGAGCTCCATAGCACCAGAGCTCCATGGCTTCAGAGCTCCATAGCACCATAGCTCCATACCTCCAGAGCTCCAGGGCTCCATAGCTCCATACCTCCAGAGCTCCATACCTCCAGAGCTCCATACCACCAGAGCTCCATAGCACCAGAGCTCCATGGCTTCAGAGCTCCATAGCACCATAGCTCCATACCTCCAGAGCTCCAGGGCTCCATAGCTCCATACCTCCAGAGCTCCATACCTCCAGAGCTCCAGAGCTCCATAGCACCAGAGCTCCATGGCTTCAGAGCTCCATAGCTCCATACCTCCAGAGCTCCAGGGCTCCATAGCTCCATACCTCCAGAGCTCCATACCTCCAGAGCTCCAGAGCTCCATAGCACCAGAGCTCCATGGCTTCAGAGCTCCATAGCACCATAGCTCCATACCTCCAGAGCTCCAGGGCTCCATAGCTCCATACCTCCAGAGCTCCATACCTCCAGAGCTCCATACCTCCAGAGCTCCATAGCTCCATAGCACCAGAGCTCCATAGCTCCATAGCACCAGAGCTCCATAGCACCAGAGCTCCATAGCACCAGAGCTCCATAGCTCCATAGCACCAGAGCTCCATAGCTCCATAGCACCAGAGCTCCATAGCTCCATAGCACCAGAGCTCCATACTTCCAGAGCTCCATAGCTCCATAGCTCCATAGCACCAGAGCTCCATAGCTCCATAGCACCAGAGCTCCATAGCTCCATAGCACCAGAGCTCCATACTTCCATAGCTCCATAGCTCCATACCTCCAGAGCTCCATAGCTCCATAGCTGCATACCTCCAGAGCTCCATAGCTCCAGAGCTCCATAGCTCCATAGCTCCATAGCACCAGAGCTCCATAGCTCCATAGCACCAGAGCTCCATACTTCCATAGCTCCAGGGCTCCATAGCTCCAGGGCTCCATACCTCCAGAGCTCCATAGCTCCATACTTCCAGAGCTCCATAGCTCCATACTTCCATAGCTCCATACTTCCATACCTCCATAGCTCCATACTTCCATAGCACCAGAGCTCCATACTTCCATAGCACCAGAGCTCCATACCTCCAGAGCTCCAGAGCTCCAGCCTGGGTGGCTGGTGGCTCCATAGCTCCATACTTCCATAGCTCTAAGTCAGAGAGTTGGCGAAAATTGCACTAAGTGCGAAAGCCCATTCATTTACAACGGCGTGTCCACAAGGCGGCGACATTTCCCCGTTACCGGTGGCTGCGCGGCGGGTGAGTGACAGAGCTTATCCGAGCGGCTGGAACTCTGCGCCGGCGTGGTCGAGCGTGAGGCCTCGGCCCTTTGGCTGCCTGGTACCTAAAACACTTCCATTGATCCAGCCACGGAGGGTGCTGGCTGGTGGCTCCATACCTCCATAGCTCCATAGCACCAGAGCTCCATAGCTCCATAGCACCAGAGCTCCATGGCTTCAGAGCTCCATAGCACCATAGCTCCATACCTCCAGAGCTCCAGGGCTCCATAGCTCCATACCTCCAGAGCTCCATACCTCCAGAGCTCCATACCTCCAGAGCTCCATAGCACCAGAGCTCCATGGCTTCAGAGCTCCATAGCACCATAGCTCCATACCTCCAGAGCTCCAGGGCTCCATAGCTCCATACCTCCAGAGCTCCATACCTCCAGAGCTCCATACCTCCAGAGCTCCATAGCACCAGAGCTCCATGGCTTCAGAGCTCCATAGCACCATAGCTCCATACCTCCAGAGCTCCAGGGCTCCATAGCTCCATACCTCCAGAGCTCCATACCTCCAGAGCTCCATACCTCCAGAGCTCCATAGCACCAGAGCTCCATGGCTTCAGAGCTCCATAGCACCATAGCTCCATACCTCCAGAGCTCCAGGGCTCCATAGCTCCATACCTCCAGAGCTCCATACCTCCAGAGCTCCATACCTCCAGAGCTCCAGAGCTCCATAGCACCAGAGCTCCATGGCTTCAGAGCTCCATAGCACCATAGCTCCATACCTCCAGAGCTCCAGGGCTCCATAGCTCCATACCTCCAGAGCTCCATACCTCCAGAGCTCCAGAGCTCCATAGCACCAGAGCTCCATGGCTTCAGAGCTCCATAGCACCATAGCTCCATACCTCCAGAGCTCCAGGGCTCCATAGCTCCATACCTCCAGAGCTCCATACCTCCAGAGCTCCAGAGCTCCATAGCACCAGAGCTCCATGGCTTCAGAGCTCCATAGCACCATAGCTCCATACCTCCAGAGCTCCAGGGCTCCAAAGCTCCATACCTCCAGAGCTCCATACCTCCAGAGCTCCATACCTCCAGAGCTCCATAGCTCCATAGCACCAGAGCTCCATAGCTCCATAGCACCAGAGCTCCATAGCACCAGAGCTCCATAGCACCAGAGCTCCATAGCTCCATAGCACCAGAGCTCCATAGCTCCATAGCACCAGAGCTCCATAGCTCCATAGCACCAGAGCTCCATACTTCCAGAGCTCCATAGCTCCATAGCTCCATAGCACCAGAGCTCCATAGCTCCATAGCACCAGAGCTCCATAGCTCCATAGCACCAGAGCTCCATACTTCCATAGCTCCATAGCTCCATACCTCCAGAGCTCCATAGCTCCATAGCTCCATACCTCCAGAGCTCCATAGCTCCAGAGCTCCATAGCTCCATAGCACCAGAGCTCCATAGCTCCATAGCACCAGAGCTCCATACTTCCATAGCTCCAGGGCTCCATAGCTCCATACCTCCAGAGCTCCATAGCTCCATACTTCCAGAGCTCCATAGCTCCATAGCACCAGAGCTCCATAGCTCCATAGCACCAGAGCTCCATAGCTCCATAGCACCAGAGCTCCATAGCTCCATAGCACCAGAGCTCCATAGCTCCATAGCTCCAGGGCTCCATAGCTCCATAGCTCCAGGGCTCCATAGCTCCATAGCTCCAGGGCTCCATAGCTCCATAGCTCCATACCTCCAGAGCTCCATACCTCCAGAGCTCCATACCTCCATAGCACCAGAGCTCCATAGCTCCAGGGCTCCAGGGCTCCATAGCTCCATACCTCCAGAGCTCCATAGCTCCATACTTCCAGAGCTCCATAGCTCCATAGCTCCATACTTCCATAGCTCCATAGCTCCATACTTCCATAGCACCTGAGCTCCATACCTCCAGAGCTCCATAGCTCCAGCCTGGGTGGCTGGTGGCTCCATAGCTCCATACTTCCATAGCTCTAAGTCAGAGAGTTGGCGAAAATTGCACTAAGTGCGAAAGCCCATTCATTTACAACGGCGTGTCCGCCAGGCGGCGACATTTCCCCGTTACCGGTGGCTGCGCGGCGGGTGAGTGACAGAGCTTATCCGAGCGGCTGGAACTCTGCGCCGGCGTGGTCGAGCGTGAGGCCTCGGCCCTTTGGCTGCCTGGTACCTAAAACACTTCCATTGATCCAGCCACGGAGGGTGCTGGCTGGTGGCTCCATACCTCCATAGCTCCATAGCACCAGAGCTCCATAGCTCCATAGCACCAGAGCTCCATGGCTTCAGAGCTCCATAGCACCATAGCTCCATACCTCCAGAGCTCCAGGGCTCCATAGCGCCATACCTCCAGAGCTCCATACCTCCAGAGCTCCATACCTCCAGAGCTCCATAGCACCAGAGCTCCATGGCTTCAGAGCTCCATAGCACCATAGCTCCATACCTCCAGAGCTCCAGGGCTCCATAGCTCCATACCTCCAGAGCTCCATACCTCCAGAGCTCCATACCTCCAGAGCTCCATAGCACCAGAGCTCCATGGCTTCAGAGCTCCATAGCACCATAGCTCCATACCTCCAGAGCTCCAGGGCTCCATAGCTCCATACCTCCAGAGCTCCATACCTCCAGAGCTCCATACCTCCAGAGCTCCAGAGCTCCATAGCACCAGAGCTCCATGGCTTCAGAGCTCCATAGCACCATAGCTCCATACCTCCAGAGCTCCAGGGCTCCATAGCTCCATACCTCCAGAGCTCCATACCTCCAGAGCTCCAGAGCCCCATAGCACCAGAGCTCCATGGCTTCAGAGCTCCATAGCACCATAGCTCCATACCTCCAGAGCTCCAGGGCTCCATAGCTCCATACCTCCAGAGCTCCATACCTCCAGAGCTCCATACCTCCAGAGCTCCATAGCTCCATAGCACCAGAGCTCCATAGCTCCATAGCACCAGAGCTCCATAGCACCAGAGCTCCATAGCACCAGAGCTCCATAGCTCCATAGCACCAGAGCTCCATAGCTCCATAGCACCAGAGCTCCATAGCTCCATAGCACCAGAGCTCCATACTTCCAGAGCTCCATAGCTCCATAGCTCCATAGCACCAGAGCTCCATAGCTCCATAGCACCAGAGCTCCATGGCTTCAGAGCTCCATAGCACCATAGCTCCATACCTCCAGAGCTCCAGGGCTCCATAGCGCCATACCTCCAGAGCTCCATACCTCCAGAGCTCCATACCTCCAGAGCTCCATAGCACCAGAGCTCCATAGCTCCATAGCACCAGAGCTCCATAGCACCAGAGCTCCATAGCACCAGAGCTCCATAGCTCCATAGCACCAGAGCTCCATAGCTCCATAGCACCAGAGCTCCATACTTCCAGAGCTCCATAGCTCCATAGCTCCATAGCACCAGAGCTCCATAGCTCCATAGCACCAGAGCTCCATAGCTCCATAGCACCAGAGCTCCATACTTCCATAGCTCCATACCTCCAGAGCTCCATAGCTCCATAGCTCCATACCTCCAGAGCTCCATAGCTCCATAGCTCCATAGCTCCATAGCTCCATAGCACCAGAGCTCCATAGCTCCATAGCACCAGAGCTCCATACTTCCATAGCTCCAGGGCTCCATAGCTCCAGGGCTCCATACCTCCAGAGCTCCATAGCTCCATACTTCCAGAGCTCCATAGCTCCATACTTCCATAGCTCCATACTTCCATACCTCCATAGCTCCATACTTCCATAGCACCAGAGCTCCATACTTCCATAGCACCAGAGCTCCATACCTCCAGAGCTCCAGAGCTCCAGCCTGGGTGGCTGGTGGCTCCATAGCTCCATACTTCCATAGCTCTAAGTCAGAGAGTTGGCGAAAATTGCACTAAGTGCGAAAGCCCATTCATTTACAACGGCGTGTCCACAAGGCGGCGACATTTCCCCGTTACCGGTGGCTGCGCGGCGGGTGAGTGACAGAGCTTATCCGAGCGGCTGGAACTCTGCGCCGGCGTGGTCGAGCGTGAGGCCTCGGCCCTTTGGCTGCCTGGTACCTAAAACACTTCCATTGATCCAGCCACGGAGGGTGCTGGCTGGTGGCTCCATACCTCCATAGCTCCATAGCACCAGAGCTCCATAGCTCCATAGCACCAGAGCTCCATGGCTTCAGAGCTCCATAGCACCATAGCTCCATACCTCCAGAGCTCCAGGGCTCCATAGCTCCATACCTCCAGAGCTCCATACCTCCAGAGCTCCATACCTCCAGAGCTCCATAGCTCCATAGCACCAGAGCTCCATAGCTCCATAGCATCAGAGCTCCATAGCACCATAGCTCCATAGCACCAGGGCTCCATAGCTCCATAGCACCAGAGCTCCATAGCTCCATAGCACCAGAGCTCCATAGCTCCATAGCACCAGAGCTCCATACTTCCAGAGCTCCATAGCTCCATAGCTCCATAGCACCAGAGCTCCATAGCTCCATAGCACCAGAGCTCCATAGCTCCATAGCACCAGAGCTCCATACTTCCATAGCTCCATAGCTCCATACCTCCAGAGCTCCATAGCTCCATACCTCCAGAGCTCCATAGCTCCAGAGCTCCATAGCTCCATAGCACCAGAGCTCCATAGCTCCATAGCACCAGAGCTCCATACTTCCATAGCTCCAGGGCTCCATAGCTCCAGGGCTCCATAGCTCCATAGCTCCATAGCACCAGAGCTCCATACTTCCAGAGCTCCATAGCTCCATAGCTCCATAGCACCAGAGCTCCATAGCTCCATAGCACCAGAGCTCCATAGCTCCATAGCACCAGAGCTCCATACTTCCATAGCTCCATAGCTCCATACCTCCAGAGCTCCATAGCTCCATAGCTCCATACCTCCAGGGCTCCATAGCTCCATAGCTCCAGGGCTCCATAGCTCCATAGCACCAGAGCTCCATACTTCCATAGCTCCAGGGCTCCATAGCTCCAGGGCTCCATAGCTCCATACCTCCAGAGCTCCATAGCTCCATACTTCCAGAGCTCCATAGCTCCATAGCACCAGAGCTCCATAGCTCCATAGCACCAGAGCTCCATAGCTCCATAGCACCAGAGCTCCATAGCTCCATAGCACCAGAGCTCCATAGCTCCATAGCTCCAGGGCTCCATAGCTCCATAGCTCCAGGGCTCCATAGCTCCATAGCTCCAGGGCTCCATAGCTCCATAGCTCCATACCTCCAGAGCTCCATACCTCCAGAGCTCCATACCTCCATAGCACCAGAGCTCCATAGCTCCAGGGCTCCAGGGCTCCATAGCTCCATACCTCCAGAGCTCCATAGCTCCATACTTCCAGAGCTCCATAGCTCCATAGCTCCATACTTCCATAGCTCCATAGCTCCATACTTCCATAGCACCTGAGCTCCATACCTCCAGAGCTCCATAGCTCCAGCCTGGGTGGCTGGTGGCTCCATAGCTCCATACTTCCATAGCTCTAAGTCAGAGAGTTGGCGAAAATTGCACTAAGTGCGAAAGCCCATTCATTTACAACGGCGTGTCCGCCAGGCGGCGACATTTCCCCGTTACCGGTGGCTGCGCGGCGGGTGAGTGACAGAGCTTATCCGAGCGGCTGGAACTCTGCGCCGGCGTGGTCGAGCGTGAGGCCTCGGCCCTTTGGCTGCCTGGTACCTAAAACACTTCCATTGATCCAGCCACGGAGGGTGCTGGCTGGTGGCTCCATACCTCCATAGCTCCATAGCACCAGAGCTCCATAGCTCCATAGCACCAGAGCTCCATGGCTTCAGAGCTCCATAGCACCATAGCTCCATACCTCCAGAGCTCCAGGGCTCCATAGCTCCATACCTCCAGAGCTCCATACCTCCAGAGCTCCATACCTCCAGAGCTCCATAGCACCAGAGCTCCATGGCTTCAGAGCTCCATAGCACCATAGCTCCATACCTCCAGAGCTCCAGGGCTCCATAGCTCCATAGCTCCATACCTCCAGAGCTCCATACCTCCAGAGCTCCATACCTCCAGAGCTCCATAGCACCAGAGCTCCATGGCTTCAGAGCTCCATAGCACCATAGCTCCATACCTCCAGAGCTCCAGGGCTCCATAGCTCCATACCTCCAGAGCTCCATACCTCCAGAGCTCCATACCTCCAGAGCTCCATAGCACCAGAGCTCCATGGCTTCAGAGCTCCATAGCACCATAGCTCCATACCTCCAGAGCTCCATAGCTCCATACCTCCAGAGCTCCAGAGCTCCATACCTCCAGAGCTCCAGAGCTCCATAGCACCAGAGCTCCATGGCTTCAGAGCTCCATAGCACCATAGCTCCATACCTCCAGAGCTCCAGGGCTCCATAGCTCCATACCTCCAGAGCTCCATACCTCCAGAGCTCCAGAGCTCCATAGCACCAGAGCTCCATGGCTTCAGAGCTCCATAGCACATTAGCTCCATACCTCCAGAGCTCCAGGGCTCCATAGCTCCATACCTCCAGAGCTCCATACCTCCAGAGCTCCAGAGCTCCATAGCACCAGAGCTCCATGGCTTCAGAGCTCCATAGCACCATAGCTCCATACCTCCAGAGCTCCAGGGCTCCAAAGCTCCATACCTCCAGAGCTCCATACCTCCAGAGCTCCATACCTCCAGAGCTCCATAGCTCCATAGCACCAGAGCTCCATAGCTCCATAGCACCAGAGCTCCATAGCACCAGAGCTCCATAGCTCCATAGCACCAGAGCTCCATAGCTCCATAGCACCAGAGCTCCATAGCTCCATAGCACCAGAGCTCCATACTTCCAGAGCTCCATAGCTCCATAGCTCCATAGCACCAGAGCTCCATAGCTCCATAGCACCAGAGCTCCATAGCTCCATAGCACCAGAGCTCCATACTTCCATAGCTCCATAGCTCCATACCTCCAGAGCTCCATAGCTCCATAGCTCCATACCTCCAGAGCTCCATAGCTCCAGAGCTCCATAGCTCCATAGCACCAGAGCTCCATAGCTCCATAGCACCAGAGCTCCATACTTCCATAGCTCCAGGGCTCCATAGCTCCAGGGCTCCATAGCTCCATACCTCCAGAGCTCCATAGCTCCATACTTCCAGAGCTCCATAGCTCCATAGCACCAGAGCTCCATAGCTCCATAGCACCAGAGCTCCATAGCTCCATAGCACCAGAGCTCCATAGCTCCATAGCACCAGAGCTCCATAGCTCCATAGCTCCAGGGCTCCATAGCTCCATAGCTCCAGGGCTCCATAGCTCCATAGCTCCAGGGCTCCATAGCTCCATAGCTCCATACCTCCAGAGCTCCATACCTCCAGAGCTCCATACCTCCATAGCACCAGAGCTCCATAGCTCCAGGGCTCCAGGGCTCCATAGCTCCATACCTCCAGAGCTCCATAGCTCCATACTTCCAGAGCTCCATAGCTCCATAGCTCCATACTTCCATAGCTCCATAGCTCCATACTTCCATAGCACCTGAGCTCCATACCTCCAGAGCTCCATAGCTCCAGCCTGGGTGGCTGGTGGCTCCATAGCTCCATACTTCCATAGCTCTAAGTCAGAGAGTTGGCGAAAATTGCACTAAGTGCGAAAGCCCATTCATTTACAACGGCGTGTCCGCCAGGCGGCGACATTTCCCCGTTACCGGTGGCTGCGCGGCGGGTGAGTGACAGAGCTTATCCGAGCGGCTGGAACTCTGCGCCGGCGTGGTCGAGCGTGAGGCCTCGGCCCTTTGGCTGCCTGGTACCTAAAACACTTCCATTGATCCAGCCACGGAGGGTGCTGGCTGGTGGCTCCATACCTCCAGAGCTCCATAGCACCAGAGCTCCATAGCTCCATAGCACCAGAGCTCCATGGCTTCAGAGCTCCATAGCACCATAGCTCCATACCTCCAGAGCTCCAGGGCTCCATAGCTCCATACCTCCAGAGCTCCATACCTCCAGAGCTCCATACCTCCAGAGCTCCATAGCACCAGAGCTCCATAGCACCAGAGCTCCATGGCTTCAGAGCTCCATAGCACCATAGCTCCATACCTCCAGAGCTCCAGGGCTCCATAGCTCCATACCTCCAGAGCTCCATACCTCCAGAGCTCCATACCTCCAGAGCTCCATAGCACCAGAGCTCCATGGCTTCAGAGCTCCATAGCACCATAGCTCCATACCTCCAGAGCTCCAGGGCTCCATAGCTCCATACCTCCAGAGCTCCATACCTCCAGAGCTCCATACCTCCAGAGCTCCAGAGCTCCATAGCACCAGAGCTCCATGGCTTCAGAGCTCCATAGCACCATAGCTCCATACCTCCAGAGCTCCAGGGCTCCATAGCTCCATACCTCCAGAGCTCCATACCTCCAGAGCTCCAGAGCTCCATAGCACCAGAGCTCCATGGCTTCAGAGCTCCATAGCACCATAGCTCCATACCTCCAGAGCTCCAGGGCTCCATAGCTCCATACCTCCAGAGCTCCATACCTCCAGAGCTCCATACCTCCAGAGCTCCATAGCTCCATAGCACCAGAGCTCCATAGCTCCATAGCACCAGAGCTCCATAGCACCAGAGCTCCATAGCACCAGAGCTCCATAGCTCCATAGCACCAGAGCTCCATAGCTCCATAGCACCAGAGCTCCATAGCTCCATAGCACCAGAGCTCCATACTTCCAGAGCTCCATAGCTCCATAGCTCCATAGCACCAGAGCTCCATAGCTCCATAGCACCAGAGCTCCATGGCTTCAGAGCTCCATAGCACCATAGCTCCATACCTCCAGAGCTCCAGGGCTCCATAGCTCCATACCTCCAGAGCTCCATACCTCCAGAGCTCCATACCTCCAGAGCTCCATAGCACCAGAGCTCCATAGCTCCATAGCACCAGAGCTCCATAGCACCAGAGCTCCATAGCACCAGAGCTCCATAGCTCCATAGCACCAGAGCTCCATAGCTCCATAGCACCAGAGCTCCATACTTCCAGAGCTCCATAGCTCCATAGCTCCATAGCACCAGAGCTCCATAGCTCCATAGCACCAGAGCTCCATAGCTCCATAGCACCAGAGCTCCATACTTCCATAGCTCCATAGCTCCATACCTCCAGAGCTCCATAGCTCCATAGCTCCATACCTCCATAGCTCCATAGCTCCAGAGCTCCATAGCTCCATAGCTCCATAGCACCAGAGCTCCATAGCTCCATAGCACCAGAGCTCCATACTTCCATAGCTCCAGGGCTCCATAGCTCCAGGGCTCCATACCTCCAGAGCTCCATACTTCCAGAGCTCCATAGCTCCATACTTCCATAGCTCCATACTTCCATACCTCCATAGCTCCATACTTCCATAGCACCAGAGCTCCATACTTCCATAGCACCAGAGCTCCATACCTCCAGAGCTCCAGAGCTCCAGCCTGGGTGGCTGGTGGCTCCATAGCTCCATACTTCCATAGCTCTAAGTCAGAGAGTTGGCGAAAATTGCACTAAGTGCGAAAGCCCATTCATTTACAACGGCGTGTCCACAAGGCGGCGACATTTCCCCGTTACCGGTGGCTGCGCGGCGGGTGAGTGACAGAGCTTATCCGAGCGGCTGGAACTCTGCGCCGGCGTGGTCGAGCGTGAGGCCTCGGCCCTTTGGCTGCCTGGTACCTAAAACACTTCCATTGATCCAGCCACGGAGGGTGCTGGCTGGTGGCTCCATACCTCCATAGCTCCATAGCACCAGAGCTCCATAGCTCCATAGCACCAGAGCTCCATGGCTTCAGAGCTCCATAGCACCATAGCTCCATACCTCCATAGCTCCAGGGCTCCATAGCTCCATACCTCCAGAGCTCCATACCTCCAGAGCTCCATACCTCCAGAGCTCCATAGCACCAGAGCTCCATGGCTTCAGAGCTCCATAGCACCATAGCTCCATACCTCCAGAGCTCCAGGGCTCCATAGCTCCATACCTCCAGAGCTCCATACCTCCAGAGCTCCATACCTCCAGAGCTCCAGAGCTCCATAGCACCAGAGCTCCATGGCTTCAGAGCTCCATAGCACCATAGCTCCATACCTCCAGAGCTCCAGGGCTCCATAGCTCCATACCTCCAGAGCTCCATACCTCCAGAGCTCCAGAGCTCCATAGCACCAGAGCTCCATGGCTTCAGAGCTCCATAGCACCATAGCTCCATACCTCCAGAGCTCCAGGGCTCCATAGCTCCATACCTCCAGAGCTCCATACCTCCAGAGCTCCAGAGCTCCATAGCACCAGAGCTCCATGGCTTCAGAGCTCCATAGCACCATAGCTCCATACCTCCAGAGCTCCAGGGCTCCAAAGCTCCATACCTCCAGAGCTCCATACCTCCAGAGCTCCATACCTCCAGAGCTCCATAGCTCCATAGCACCAGAGCTCCATAGCTCCATAGCACCAGAGCTCCATAGCACCAGAGCTCCATAGCACCAGAGCTCCATAGCTCCATAGCACCAGAGCTCCATAGCTCCATAGCACCAGAGCTCCATAGCTCCATAGCACCAGAGCTCCATACTTCCAGAGCTCCATAGCTCCATAGCTCCATAGCACCAGAGCTCCATAGCTCCATAGCACCAGAGCTCCATAGCTCCATAGCACCAGAGCTCCATACTTCCATAGCTCCATAGCTCCATACCTCCAGAGCTCCATAGCTCCATAGCTCCATACCTCCAGAGCTCCATAGCTCCAGAGCTCCATAGCTCCATAGCACCAGAGCTCCATAGCTCCATAGCACCAGAGCTCCATACTTCCATAGCTCCAGGGCTCCATAGCTCCAGGGCTCCATAGCTCCATACCTCCAGAGCTCCATAGCTCCATACTTCCAGAGCTCCATAGCTCCATAGCACCAGAGCTCCATAGCTCCATAGCACCAGAGCTCCATAGCTCCATAGCACCAGAGCTGCATAGCTCCATAGCACCAGAGCTCCATAGCTCCATAGCTCCAGGGCTCCATAGCTCCATAGCTCCAGGGCTCCATAGCTCCATAGCTCCAGGGCTCCATAGCTCCATAGCTCCATACCTCCAGAGCTCCATACCTCCAGAGCTCCATACCTCCATAGCACCAGAGCTCCATAGCTCCAGGGCTCCAGGGCTCCATAGCTCCATACCTCCAGAGCTCCATAGCTCCATACTTCCAGAGCTCCATAGCTCCATAGCTCCATACTTCCATAGCTCCATAGCTCCATACTTCCATAGCACCTGAGCTCCATACCTCCAGAGCTCCATAGCTCCAGCCTGGGTGGCTGGTGGCTCCATAGCTCCATACTTCCATAGCTCTAAGTCAGAGAGTTGGCGAAAATTGCACTAAGTGCGAAAGCCCATTCATTTACAACGGCGTGTCCGCCAGGCGGCGACATTTCCCCGTTACCGGTGGCTGCGCGGCGGGTGAGTGACAGAGCTTATCCGAGCGGCTGGAACTCTGCGCCGGCGTGGTCGAGCGTGAGGCCTCGGCCCTTTGGCTGCCTGGTACCTAAAACACTTCCATTGATCCAGCCACGGAGGGTGCTGGCTGGTGGCTCCATACCTCCATAGCTCCATAGCACCAGAGCTCCATAGCTCCATAGCACCAGAGCTCCATGGCTTCAGAGCTCCATAGCACCATAGCTCCATACCTCCAGAGCTCCAGGGCTCCATAGCTCCATACCTCCAGAGCTCCATACCTCCAGAGCTCCATACCTCCAGAGCTCCATAGCACCAGAGCTCCATGGCTTCAGAGCTCCATAGCACCATAGCTCCATACCTCCAGAGCTCCAGGGCTCCATAGCTCCATACCTCCAGAGCTCCATACCTCCAGAGCTCCATACCACCAGAGCTCCATAGCACCAGAGCTCCATGGCTTCAGAGCTCCATAGCACCATAGCTCCATACCTCCAGAGCTCCAGGGCTCCATAGCTCCATACCTCCAGAGCTCCATACCTCCAGAGCTCCAGAGCTCCATAGCACCAGAGCTCCATGGCTTCAGAGCTCCATAGCTCCATACCTCCAGAGCTCCAGGGCTCCATAGCTCCATACCTCCAGAGCTCCATACCTCCAGAGCTCCAGAGCTCCATAGCACCAGAGCTCCATGGCTTCAGAGCTCCATAGCACCATAGCTCCATACCTCCAGAGCTCCAGGGCTCCATAGCTCCATACCTCCAGAGCTCCATACCTCCAGAGCTCCATACCTCCAGAGCTCCATAGCTCCATAGCACCAGAGCTCCATAGCTCCATAGCACCAGAGCTCCATAGCACCAGAGCTCCATAGCACCAGAGCTCCATAGCTCCATAGCACCAGAGCTCCATAGCTCCATAGCACCAGAGCTCCATAGCTCCATAGCACCAGAGCTCCATACTTCCAGAGCTCCATAGCTCCATAGCTCCATAGCACCAGAGCTCCATAGCTCCATAGCACCAGAGCTCCATAGCTCCATAGCACCAGAGCTCCATACTTCCATAGCTCCATAGCTCCATACCTCCAGAGCTCCATAGCTCCATAGCTGCATACCTCCAGAGCTCCATAGCTCCAGAGCTCCATAGCTCCATAGCTCCATAGCACCAGAGCTCCATAGCTCCATAGCACCAGAGCTCCATACTTCCATAGCTCCAGGGCTCCATAGCTCCAGGGCTCCATACCTCCAGAGCTCCATAGCTCCATACTTCCAGAGCTCCATAGCTCCATACTTCCATAGCTCCATACTTCCATACCTCCATAGCTCCATACTTCCATAGCACCAGAGCTCCATACTTCCATAGCACCAGAGCTCCATACCTCCAGAGCTCCAGAGCTCCAGCCTGGGTGGCTGGTGGCTCCATAGCTCCATACTTCCATAGCTCTAAGTCAGAGAGTTGGCGAAAATTGCACTAAGTGCGAAAGCCCATTCATTTACAACGGCGTGTCCACAAGGCGGCGACATTTCCCCGTTACCGGTGGCTGCGCGGCGGGTGAGTGACAGAGCTTATCCGAGCGGCTGGAACTCTGCGCCGGCGTGGTCGAGCGTGAGGCCTCGGCCCTTTGGCTGCCTGGTACCTAAAACACTTCCATTGATCCAGCCACGGAGGGTGCTGGCTGGTGGCTCCATACCTCCATAGCTCCATAGCACCAGAGCTCCATAGCTCCATAGCACCAGAGCTCCATGGCTTCAGAGCTCCATAGCACCATAGCTCCATACCTCCAGAGCTCCAGGGCTCCATAGCTCCATACCTCCAGAGCTCCATACCTCCAGAGCTCCATACCTCCAGAGCTCCATAGCACCAGAGCTCCATGGCTTCAGAGCTCCATAGCACCATAGCTCCATACCTCCAGAGCTCCAGGGCTCCATAGCTCCATACCTCCAGAGCTCCATACCTCCAGAGCTCCATACCTCCAGAGCTCCATAGCACCAGAGCTCCATGGCTTCAGAGCTCCATAGCACCATAGCTCCATACCTCCAGAGCTCCAGGGCTCCATAGCTCCATACCTCCAGAGCTCCATACCTCCAGAGCTCCATACCTCCAGAGCTCCATAGCACCAGAGCTCCATGGCTTCAGAGCTCCATAGCACCATAGCTCCATACCTCCAGAGCTCCAGGGCTCCATAGCTCCATACCTCCAGAGCTCCATACCTCCAGAGCTCCATACCTCCAGAGCTCCAGAGCTCCATAGCACCAGAGCTCCATGGCTTCAGAGCTCCATAGCACCATAGCTCCATACCTCCAGAGCTCCAGGGCTCCATAGCTCCATACCTCCAGAGCTCCATACCTCCAGAGCTCCAGAGCTCCATAGCACCAGAGCTCCATGGCTTCAGAGCTCCATAGCACCATAGCTCCATACCTCCAGAGCTCCAGGGCTCCATAGCTCCATACCTCCAGAGCTCCATACCTCCAGAGCTCCAGAGCTCCATAGCACCAGAGCTCCATGGCTTCAGAGCTCCATAGCACCATAGCTCCATACCTCCAGAGCTCCAGGGCTCCAAAGCTCCATACCTCCAGAGCTCCATACCTCCAGAGCTCCATACCTCCAGAGCTCCATAGCTCCATAGCACCAGAGCTCCATAGCTCCATAGCACCAGAGCTCCATAGCACCAGAGCTCCATAGCACCAGAGCTCCATAGCTCCATAGCACCAGAGCTCCATAGCTCCATAGCACCAGAGCTCCATAGCTCCATAGCACCAGAGCTCCATACTTCCAGAGCTCCATAGCTCCATAGCTCCATAGCACCAGAGCTCCATAGCTCCATAGCACCAGAGCTCCATAGCTCCATAGCACCAGAGCTCCATACTTCCATAGCTCCATAGCTCCATACCTCCAGAGCTCCATAGCTCCATAGCTCCATACCTCCAGAGCTCCATAGCTCCAGAGCTCCATAGCTCCATAGCACCAGAGCTCCATAGCTCCATAGCACCAGAGCTCCATACTTCCATAGCTCCAGGGCTCCATAGCTCCATACCTCCAGAGCTCCATAGCTCCATACTTCCAGAGCTCCATAGCTCCATAGCACCAGAGCTCCATAGCTCCATAGCACCAGAGCTCCATAGCTCCATAGCACCAGAGCTCCATAGCTCCATAGCACCAGAGCTCCATAGCTCCATAGCTCCAGGGCTCCATAGCTCCATAGCTCCAGGGCTCCATAGCTCCATAGCTCCAGGGCTCCATAGCTCCATAGCTCCATACCTCCAGAGCTCCATACCTCCAGAGCTCCATACCTCCATAGCACCAGAGCTCCATAGCTCCAGGGCTCCAGGGCTCCATAGCTCCATACCTCCAGAGCTCCATAGCTCCATACTTCCAGAGCTCCATAGCTCCATAGCTCCATACTTCCATAGCTCCATAGCTCCATACTTCCATAGCACCTGAGCTCCATACCTCCAGAGCTCCATAGCTCCAGCCTGGGTGGCTGGTGGCTCCATAGCTCCATACTTCCATAGCTCTAAGTCAGAGAGTTGGCGAAAATTGCACTAAGTGCGAAAGCCCATTCATTTACAACGGCGTGTCCGCCAGGCGGCGACATTTCCCCGTTACCGGTGGCTGCGCGGCGGGTGAGTGACAGAGCTTATCCGAGCGGCTGGAACTCTGCGCCGGCGTGGTCGAGCGTGAGGCCTCGGCCCTTTGGCTGCCTGGTACCTAAAACACTTCCATTGATCCAGCCACGGAGGGTGCTGGCTGGTGGCTCCATACCTCCATAGCTCCATAGCACCAGAGCTCCATAGCTCCATAGCACCAGAGCTCCATGGCTTCAGAGCTCCATAGCACCATAGCTCCATACCTCCAGAGCTCCAGGGCTCCATAGCGCCATACCTCCAGAGCTCCATACCTCCAGAGCTCCATACCTCCAGAGCTCCATAGCACCAGAGCTCCATGGCTTCAGAGCTCCATAGCACCATAGCTCCATACCTCCAGAGCTCCAGGGCTCCATAGCTCCATACCTCCAGAGCTCCATACCTCCAGAGCTCCATACCTCCAGAGCTCCATAGCACCAGAGCTCCATGGCTTCAGAGCTCCATAGCACCATAGCTCCATACCTCCAGAGCTCCAGGGCTCCATAGCTCCATACCTCCAGAGCTCCATACCTCCAGAGCTCCATACCTCCAGAGCTCCAGAGCTCCATAGCACCAGAGCTCCATGGCTTCAGAGCTCCATAGCACCATAGCTCCATACCTCCAGAGCTCCAGGGCTCCATAGCTCCATACCTCCAGAGCTCCATACCTCCAGAGCTCCAGAGCCCCATAGCACCAGAGCTCCATGGCTTCAGAGCTCCATAGCACCATAGCTCCATACCTCCAGAGCTCCAGGGCTCCATAGCTCCATACCTCCAGAGCTCCATACCTCCAGAGCTCCATACCTCCAGAGCTCCATAGCTCCATAGCACCAGAGCTCCATAGCTCCATAGCACCAGAGCTCCATAGCACCAGAGCTCCATAGCACCAGAGCTCCATAGCTCCATAGCACCAGAGCTCCATAGCTCCATAGCACCAGAGCTCCATAGCTCCATAGCACCAGAGCTCCATACTTCCAGAGCTCCATAGCTCCATAGCTCCATAGCACCAGAGCTCCATAGCTCCATAGCACCAGAGCTCCATGGCTTCAGAGCTCCATAGCACCATAGCTCCATACCTCCAGAGCTCCAGGGCTCCATAGCGCCATACCTCCAGAGCTCCATACCTCCAGAGCTCCATACCTCCAGAGCTCCATAGCACCAGAGCTCCATAGCTCCATAGCACCAGAGCTCCATAGCACCAGAGCTCCATAGCACCAGAGCTCCATAGCTCCATAGCACCAGAGCTCCATAGCTCCATAGCACCAGAGCTCCATACTTCCAGAGCTCCATAGCTCCATAGCTCCATAGCACCAGAGCTCCATAGCTCCATAGCACCAGAGCTCCATAGCTCCATAGCACCAGAGCTCCATACTTCCATAGCTCCATACCTCCAGAGCTCCATAGCTCCATAGCTCCATACCTCCAGAGCTCCATAGCTCCATAGCTCCATAGCTCCATAGCTCCATAGCACCAGAGCTCCATAGCTCCATAGCACCAGAGCTCCATACTTCCATAGCTCCAGGGCTCCATAGCTCCAGGGCTCCATACCTCCAGAGCTCCATAGCTCCATACTTCCAGAGCTCCATAGCTCCATACTTCCATAGCTCCATACTTCCATACCTCCATAGCTCCATACTTCCATAGCACCAGAGCTCCATACTTCCATAGCACCAGAGCTCCATACCTCCAGAGCTCCAGAGCTCCAGCCTGGGTGGCTGGTGGCTCCATAGCTCCATACTTCCATAGCTCTAAGTCAGAGAGTTGGCGAAAATTGCACTAAGTGCGAAAGCCCATTCATTTACAACGGCGTGTCCACAAGGCGGCGACATTTCCCCGTTACCGGTGGCTGCGCGGCGGGTGAGTGACAGAGCTTATCCGAGCGGCTGGAACTCTGCGCCGGCGTGGTCGAGCGTGAGGCCTCGGCCCTTTGGCTGCCTGGTACCTAAAACACTTCCATTGATCCAGCCACGGAGGGTGCTGGCTGGTGGCTCCATACCTCCATAGCTCCATAGCACCAGAGCTCCATAGCTCCATAGCACCAGAGCTCCATGGCTTCAGAGCTCCATAGCACCATAGCTCCATACCTCCAGAGCTCCAGGGCTCCATAGCTCCATACCTCCAGAGCTCCATACCTCCAGAGCTCCATACCTCCAGAGCTCCATAGCACCAGAGCTCCATGGCTTCAGAGCTCCATAGCACCATAGCTCCATACCTCCAGAGCTCCAGGGCTCCATAGCTCCATACCTCCAGAGCTCCATACCTCCAGAGCTCCATACCTCCAGAGCTCCAGAGCTCCATAGCACCAGAGCTCCATGGCTTCAGAGCTCCATAGCACCATAGCTCCATACCTCCAGAGCTCCAGGGCTCCATAGCTCCATACCTCCAGAGCTCCAGAGCTCCATAGCACCAGAGCTCCATGGCTTCAGAGCTCCATAGCACCATAGCTCCATACCTCCAGAGCTCCAGGGCTCCATAGCTCCATACCTCCAGAGCTCCATACCTCCAGAGCTCCAGAGCTCCATAGCACCAGAGCTCCATGGCTTCAGAGCTCCATAGCACCATAGCTCCATACCTCCAGAGCTCCAGGGCTCCAAAGCTCCATACCTCCAGAGCTCCATACCTCCAGAGCTCCATACCTCCAGAGCTCCATAGCTCCATAGCACCAGAGCTCCATAGCTCCATAGCACCAGAGCTCCATAGCACCAGAGCTCCATAGCACCAGAGCTCCATAGCTCCATAGCACCAGAGCTCCATAGCTCCATAGCACCAGAGCTCCATAGCTCCATAGCACCAGAGCTCCATACTTCCAGAGCTCCATAGCTCCATAGCTCCATAGCTCCATAGCACCAGAGCTCCATAGCTCCATAGCACCAGAGCTCCATAGCTCCATAGCACCAGAGCTCCATACTTCCATAGCTCCATAGCTCCATACCTCCAGAGCTCCATAGCTCCATAGCTCCATACCTCCAGAGCTCCATAGCTCCAGAGCTCCATAGCTCCATAGCACCAGAGCTCCATAGCTCCATAGCACCAGAGCTCCATACTTCCATAGCTCCAGGGCTCCATAGCTCCAGGGCTCCATAGCTCCATACCTCCAGAGCACCAGAGCTCCATAGCTCCATAGCACCAGAGCTCCATAGCTCTTTATGGCTGGATAAAAAAAAAGAACCGGGCTGGATCAAAAAAGAACCGGGCGACCCGTTAAAATTGCTTAGCCGAGGTCCTGGAAGCCTAACCCGGCGTGATCTTGTGCAAATAGCCGCTGCCGAGCTCCAGCTGGAAGTGTGAAAAGAACCGGGCTGGATAAAAAAAAGAACCGGGCTGGATCAAAAAAGAACCGGGCGACCCGTTAAAATTGCTTAGCCGAGGTCCTGGAAGCCTAACACGGCGTGATCTTGTGCAAAAAGCCGCTCCCGAGCTCCAGCTGGAAGTGTAAAAAGAACCGGGCTGGATAAAAAAAGAACCGGGCTGGATCAAAAAAGAACCGGGCGACCCGTTAAAATTGCTTAGCCGAGGTCCTGGAAGCCTAACCCGGCGTGATCTTGTGCAAAAAGCCGCTCCCGAGCTCCAGCTGGAAGTGTAAAAAGAACCGGGCTGGATAAAAAAAAGAACCGGGCGGCCCGTTAAAATTGCTTAGCCGAGGTCCTGGAAGCCTAACCCGGCGTGATCTTGTGCAAAAAGCCGCTCCCGAGCTCCAGCTGGAAGTGTAAAAAGAACCGGGCTGGATAAAAAAAAGAACCGGGCTGGATCAAAAAAGAACCGGGCGACCCGTTAAAATTGCTTAGCCGAGGTCCTGGAAGCCTAACACGGCGTGATCTTGTGCAAAAAGCCGCTCCCGAGCTCCAGCTGGAAGTGTAAAAAGAACCGGGCTGGATAAAAAAAGAACCGGGCTGGATCAAAAAAGAACCGGGCGACCCGTTAAAATTGCTTAGCCGAGGTCCTGGAAGCCTAACACGGCGTGATCTTGTGCAAAAAGCCGCTCCCGAGCTCCAGCTGGAAGTGTAAAAAGAACCAGGCTGGATAAAAAAAAGAACCGGGCTGGATAAAAAAAAAGAACCGGGCGACCCGTTAAAATTGCTTAGCCGAGGTCCTGGAAGCCTAACCCGGCGTGATCTTGTGCAAAAAGCCGCTCCCGAGCTCCAGCTGGAAGTGTAAAAAGAACCAGGCTGGATAAAAAAAAGAACCGGGCTGGATCAAAAAAGAACCGGGCGGCCCGTTAAAATTGCTTAGCCGAGGTCCTGGAAGCCTAACACGGCGTGATCTTGTGCAAAAAGCCGCTCCCGAGCTCCAGCTGGAAGTGTAAAAAGAACCGGGCTGGATAAAAAAAGAACCGGGCTGGATCAAAAAAGAACCGGGCGACCCGTTAAAATTGCTTAGCCGAGGTCCTGGAAGCCTAACACGGCGTGATCTTGCCCGAAAGTCGGCCTCTATACTTCCATTTTAGGTACCAGGCGCTCATAGTGTGTTGGTCCCACTAGTCAGTGTACTGGTCCCACTCGCTAGTGTACTGGTCCCCCTAGTCAGTGTACTCATCCAGTTACCCCCCGTTTTCCAAAACACAATCGGCACGTATAAGGGGGGGACTCCTGAGAGAGATGAGGTATATGCCAGCGCAACACCAATCCGCTCCGCGCTGGTTCCCATGTCGGCTACGGATGAATAAAACCAGCCTGTCCCCCCTGGAGCTCACGAGACACGGAATTTTTTCTAAGTGCCAACGGCTCTTCCGAGCAAACGTGTCCGCTCCGGCTGGTTCCCCCGTCGGCCTCGAATGACGAAAAATGCCGGTCTCCGCCCGGAGCTCATGACAAACGAAAAATGTTCTAAGTGCCAACGGCACTTGCGAGCGAATGTGTCCGCTCGGCGCTGGTTCCCGGGTCGAACCCGGAAGACGAAAAACGCCGGTCTCCGCCCGGAGCTCATGACAAACGAAAAATTTTCTAAGTGCCAACGGCACTTGCGAGCGAATGTGTCCGCTCGGCGCTGGTTCCCGGGTCGAACCCGGAAGACGAAAAACGCCGGTCTCCGCCCGGAGCTCATGACAAACGAAACATTTTCTAAGTGCCAACGGCACTTGCGAGCGAATGTGTCCGCTCGGCGCTGGTTCCCGGGTCGAACCCGGAAGACGAAAAACGCCGGTCCTCGCCCGGAGCTCATGACAAACGAAAAATTTTCTAAGTGCCAACGGCACTTGCGAGCGAATGTGTCCGCTCGGCGCTGGTTCCCGGGTCGAACCCGGAAGACGAAAAACGCCGGTCTCCGCCCGGAGCTCATGACAAACGAAAAATTTTCCAAGTGCCAACGGCACTTGCGAGCGAATGTGTCCGCTCGGCGCTGGTTCCCGGGTCGAACCCGGAAGACGAAAAACGCCGGTCCTCGCCCGGAGCTCATGACAAACGAAAAATTTTCTAAGTGCCAACGGCACTTGCGAGCGAATGTGTCCGCTCGGCGCTGGTTCCCGGGTCGAACCCGGAAGACGAAAAACGCCGGTCCTCGCCCGGAGCTCATGACAAACGAAAAATTTTCTAAGTGCCAACGGCACTTGCGAGCGAATGTGTCCGCTCGGCGCTGGTTCCCGGGTCGGACCCGGAAGACGAAAAACGCCGGTCCTCGCCTGGAGGTCCCAGCAAAATCGGCGAAAAAACGACTAAGTGTCAACTTTCGAAAAAACGGCTAAGTGTCGACTTTCGAAAAAACGGCTAAGTGTCAACTTTCGAAAAAACGGCTAAGTGTCAACTTTCGAAAAAACGACTAAGTGTCGCCTCTCTGAAAAAACGGCAGAGTGCCCACGGCTCTGCGGGGCTTGTGAGTCCGCCCCGCGCCGGTTCGGCGGTCGGCCTCAAAAAGCGAAAAATCAGCCTCTCTCCCTGGAGCTCACCAAAAATTTGTCGAAATTTTTCTAAGTTCTCCTCGAGGTACCAGGGGGTGAGGTACCCGGGCTAAGATGCAGTACCTTTTTTGGTCTTCAGGTGCGCCAGAGTACAATGAAATGGTCCCAGTAGTCAGTGTACTCATCGACTTTCCCCCCGTTTTCCAAAGCACCTCGTTTACGAGTATGGAGGAGATGGTGCTGGTCTCCCCACGGCGTCGGACACGCCGTCCTCGACAGCACAAGGTCGGATAGAAGACCTGGAAAGCGCCGTGGCACGCGCTGGAGGTGGGCACTGTGGCGAAAAAACGACTAAGTGTCAACTTTCGAAAAAACGACTAAGTGTCAACTTTCGAAAAAACGGCTAAGTGTCAACTTTCGAAAAAACGACTAAGTGTCACCTCTCTGAAAAAATGGCAAAGTGTCGCCTCTCTGAAAATTTTCTAAGTGCCCACGGCTCTGCGGGCTCGTGCATCCGAGCCGCGCCGGTTCTGCAACCGGCCTAGAATGACGAAAAATAACGGTCTCCTCCTGGAGCTCACAGCCAATTGTGGCGAAAAAGTGGCAAAGTGCCCACGGCTCTGCGGGCTCGTGCATCCGACCCGCGCCGGTTCTGCAGCCGGCCTCGAATGACGAAAAATGACGGTCTCCTCCTGGAGCTCACAGCCAACTTGGCAAAAAGTTTCTAAGTGCCCACGGCCCTGCCGAGCTTTGGCGTCCGCCCAGCGCCGGTTCCGCAGTCGGCCTCGAATGACGAAAAATAACGGTCTCCTCCTGGAGCTCACAGCCAACTTGGCAAAAAGTTTCTAAGTGCCCACGGCCCTGCCGAGCTTTGGCGTCCGCCCAGCGCCGGTTCCGCAGTCGGCCTCGAATGACGAAAAATAACGGTCTCCTCCTGGAGCTCACAGCCAACTTGGCAAAAAGTTTCTAAGTGCCCACGGCCCTGCCGAGCTTTGGCGTCCGCCCAGCGCCGGTTCCGCAGTCGGCCTCGAATGACGAAAAATAACGGTCTCCTCCTGGAGCTCACAGCCAACTTGGCAAAAAGTTTCTAAGTGCCCACGGCCCTGCCGAGCTTTGGCGTCCGCCCAGCGCCGGTTCCGCAGTCGGCCTCGAATGACGAAAAATAACGGTCTCCTCCTGGAGCTCACAGCCAACTTGGCAAAAAGTTTCTAAGTGCCCACGGCCCTGCCGAGCTTTGGCGTCCGCCCAGCGCCGGTTCCGCAGTCGGCCTCGAATGACGAAAAATAACGGTCTCCTCCTGGAGCTCACAGCCAACTTGGCAAAAAGTTTCTAAGTGCCCACGGCCCTGCCGAGCTTTGGCGTCCGCCCAGCGCCGGTTCCGCAGTCGGCCTCGAATGACGAAAAATAACGGTCTCCTCCTGGAGCTCACAGCCAACTTGGCAAAAAGTTTCTAAGTGTCACATCTCTGAAAAAACGGCTAAGTGTCGACTTTCGAAAAAACGGCAAAGTGTCACATCTCTGAAAAAACGGCTAAGTGTCGACTTTCGAAAAAACGGCTAAGTGTCAACTTTCGAAAAAACGGCTAAGTGTCGCCTCTCTGAAAAAACGGCAAAGTGTCAACTTTCGAAAAAACGACAGAGTGTCGCCTCTCTGAAAAAACGACTAAGTGTCGACTCTGAGAAAATGGCAAAGTGCCCACGGCTCTGCGGGCTCGTGCATCCGACCCGCGCCGGTTCCCCAGCCGGCCTGAAATAAGGCAAAACCAGCCTCTCCGCCTGGAGCTCAGAGCCAACTTGGCGAATATTTTCTAAGTGCCCACGGCTCTGCGTGGCTACGGCGTCTGCCCAGCGCCGGTTCCTGGGTCGAACCCCGAGGACGAGGAATGCCGGTCTCCGCCTGGAGGTCCCAGCTTAATCGGCGAAAATTTTCTAAGTGCCCACGGCTCTGCCGGGCTCGTGCATCCGACCCGCGCCGGTTCCCCAGCCGGCCTGAAATAAGGCAAAACCAGCCTCTCCCCCTGGAGCTCAGAGCCAATTGTGGCGAAAAAACGACTAAGTGTCAACTTTCGAAAAAACGACTAAGTGTCAACTTTCCAAAAAAACGGCTAAGTGTCGACTTTCGAAAAAACGGCTAAGTGTCAACTTTCGAAAAAACGACTAAGTGTCCCCTCCGAAAAAACGACTAAGTGTCGCCTCTCTGAAAAAACGACTAAGTGCCCACGGCTCTGCGGGGCTTGTGAGTCCGCCCCGCGCCGGTTCGGCGGTCGGCCTCAAAAAGCGAAAAATCAGCCTCTCTCCCTGGAGCTCACCAAAAATTTGTCGAAATTTTTCTAAGTTCTCCTCGAGGTACCAGGGGGTGAGGTACCCGGGCTAAGATGCAGTACCTTTTTTGGTCTTCAGGTGCGCCAGAGTACAATGAAATGGTCCCAGTAGTCAGTGTACTCATCGACTTTCCCCCCGTTTTCCAAAGCACCTCGTTTACGAGTATGGAGGAGATGGTGCTGGTCTCCCCACGGCGTCGGACACGCCGTCCTCGACAGCACAAGGTCGGATAGAAGACCTGAAAAGCGCCGTGGCACGCGCTGGAGGTGTCACTGTGGCGAAAAAGTGACTAAGTGTCAACTTTCGAAAAAACGGCTAAGTGTCAACTTTCGAAAAAACGGCTAAGTGTCAACTTTCGAAAAAACGACAAAGTGTCACCTCTCTGAAAAAACGGCAAAGTGTCAACTTTTGAAAAAAACGACTAAGTGTCAACTTTCGAAAAAACGACTAAGTGTCACCTCTCTGAAAAAATGGCAAAGTGTCAACTGCGAATGTGGTGGTGCATGGAAGGAAGTGGAGGACGGCCGCCTCCTTAAACACAGGCCGAAGAGGAGCGTCAGGGCCGGCTCCTTAAACACGGACCGAGTGTCGCCCTTAACACAGACCAAGCGGAGGACGGCCGCCTCCCTAAATACAGGCCGAACCGGAGCGCGAGGGCCGCTCCTTAAACACGGACCGAGTGTCGCCCTTAACACAGACCAAGCGGAGGACGGCCGCCTCCCTAAATACAGGCCGAACCGGAGCGCGAGGGCCGCTCCTTAAACACGGACCGAGTGTCGCCCTTAACACAGACCAAGGGGAGGACGGCCGCCTCCTTAAACACAGGCCGGAGAGGAGCGTCAGGGCCAGGCTCCTTAAACACGGACCGAGTGTCGCCCTTAACACAGACCAAGCGGAGGACGGCCGCCTCCCTAAATACAGGCCGAACCGGAGCGCGAGGGCCAGGCTCCTTAAACACGGACCGAGTGTCGCCCTTAACACAGACCAAGGGGAGGACGGCCGCCTCCTTAAACACAGGCCGGAGAGGAGCGTCAGGGCCAGGCTCCTTAAACACGGACCGAGTGTCGCCCTTAACACAGACCAAGCGGAGGACGGCCGCCTCCCTAAATACAGGCCGAACCGGAGCGCGAGGGCCAGGCTCCTTAAACACGGACCGAGTGTCGCCCTTAACACAGACCAAGGGGAGGACGGCCGCCTCCTTAAACACAGGCCGAACCGGAGCGCGAGTGTTGCTCCTTAAACACGGACCGAGTGGAGGACGGCCGCCTCCTTAAACACAGGCCGAACAAAATGACACAAAGTGTCAACTGCGAATGTTGTCCATCCAAGGAAGGAGCGTGATGCCCGGCCGGCTCCTTAAACACAGGCCGAGAGTCGCCCCGGACGGTCCGCCTCGCGGCGCCCGTCTGCTCGGATAAAATGACACAAAGTGTCAACTGCGAATGTTGTCCATCCAAGGAAGGAGCGTGATGCCCGGCCGGCTCCTTAAACACAGGCCGAGAGTCGCCCCGGACGGTCCGCCTCGCGGCGCCCGCCCGCTCGGATAAAATGACACAAAGTGTCAACTACGAATGTTGTCCATCCAAGGAAGGAGCGTGATGCCCGGCCGGCTCCTTAAACACAGGCCGAGAGTCGCCCCGGACGGTCCGCCTCGCGGCGCCCGTCTGCTCGGATAAAATGACACAAAGTGTCAACTGCGAATGTTGTCCATCCAAGGAAGGAGCGTGATGCCCGGCCGGCTCCTTAAACACAGGCCGAGAGTCGCCCCGGACGGTCCGCCTCGCGGCGCCCGCCCGCTCGGATAAAATGACACAAAGTGTCAACTGCGAATGTTGTCCATCCAAGGAAGGAGCGTGATGCCCGGCCGGCTCCTTAAACAAAGGCCGAGAGTCGCCCCGGACGGTCCGCCTCGCGGCGCCCGCCCGCTCGGATAAAATGACACAAAGTGTCAACTACGAATGTTGTCCATCCAAGGAAGGAGCGTGATGCCCGGCCGGCTCCTTAAACACAGGCCGAGAGTCGCCCCGGACGGTCCGCCTCGCGGCGCCCGTCTGCTCGGATAAAATGACACAAAGTGTCAACTGCGAATGTTGTCCATCCAAGGAAGGAGCGTGATGCCCGGCCGGCTCCTTAAACACAGGCCGAGAGTCGCCCCGGACGGTCCGCCTCGCGGCGCCCCTCCGCTCGGATAAAATGACACAAAGTGTCAACTACGAATGTTGTCCATCCAAGGAAGGAGCGTGATGCCCGGCCGGCTCCTTAAACACAGGCCGAGAGTCGCCCCGGACGGTCCGCCTCGCGGCGCCCGTCCGCTCGGATAAAATGACACAAAGTGTCAACTGCGAATGTTGTCCATCCAAGGAAGGAGCGTGATGCCCGGCCGGCTCCTTAAACACAGGCCGAGAGTCGCCCCGGACGGTCCGCCTCGCGGCGCCCGCCCGCTCGGATAAAATGACACAAAGTGTCAACTACGAATGTTGTCCATCCAAGGAAGGAGCGTGATGCCCGGCCGGCTCCTTAAACACAGGCCGAGAGTCGCCCCGGACGGTCCGCCTCGCGGCGCCCGTCCGCTCGGATGAAATGACACAAAGTGTCAACTGCGAATGTTGTCCATCCAAGGAAGGAGCGTGATGCCCGGCCGGCTCCTTAAACACAGGCCGAGAGTCGCCCCGGACGGTCCGCCTCGCGGCGCCCGCCCGCTCGGATAAAATGACACAAAGTGTCAACTATGAATGTTGTCCATCCAAGGAGGGAGCGTGAGGCCCGGCCGGCTCCGAAAACACAGGCCGAGAGTCGCCCCGGACGGTCCGCCTCGCGGCGCCCGTCTGCTCGGATAAAATGACACAAAGTGTCAACTGCGAATGTTGTCCATCCAAGGAAGGAGCGTGATGCCCGGCCGGCTCCTTAAACACAGGCCGAGAGTCGCCCCGGACGGTCCGCCTCGCGGCGCCCGCCCGCTCGGATAAAATGACACAAAGTGTCAACTACGAATGTTGTCCATCCAAGGAGGGAGCGTGAGGCCCGGCCGGCTCCGAAAACACAGGCCGAGAGTCGCCCCGGACGGTCCGCCTCGCGGCGCCCGTCTGCTCGGATAAAATGACACAAAGTGTCAACTGCGAATGTTGTCCATCCAAGGAAGGAGCGTGATGCCCGGCCGGCTCCTTAAACACAGGCCGAGAGTCGCCCCGGACGGTCCGCCTCGCGGCGCCCGCCCGCTCGGATAAAATGACACAAAGTGTCAACTACGAATGTTGTCCATCCAAGGAAGGAGCGTGATGCCCGGCCGGCTCCTTAAACAAAGGCCGAGAGTCGCCCCGGACGGTCCGCCTCTCGAGGCGCCCGCCCGCTCGGATAAAATGAAACAAAGTGTCAACTACGAATGTTGGCGCTCCCCGCGCCGCCCCGCAGGCCCCGGCGCGACCGTACTGCGGCGAGACCGAGACGACCCGGAAAAAGCATCCATCCCACCTAGCCACGATCCACGGAGGCCGAGCGAGCGGCTGAGTGTCGGGCGCCGCGCGTGCGAGCGTCCGCCGGCCGCGCCGGTCCTTCTGCGAATGACGTTTCTCAAACCCTCCGGCTTGATAGCGGCGGCACCACGGGAAGCCGTCCACACACACCGTCCGACCTCTATCCGAAAAGCCTTCCCGACCAACCGCGGTCGCGGGGGCGTCTGTCGCTCCGCATCGGGGGGGCGTATGGCTTCCGCGCTACGCGCTGCGGGCTCGGGGGGGCCGCAACGGCTGAGTCTGACTCGGCCGGGGCGCAGCTTCCCTCCCGGCAGTCAGCAATAGTGCCGATCGCGCCTGCCACCAGCCCCCTCCCCGACGGGTTCGTCGGCGCCGGCTGGCCACCGTCCGCCTTCGTTCCCCGAGGGTTCCCAACCAGCGCCGATCCAACTCCGCATCCTGGCCGCACGCAGTGCGTGCCTCGCGCGGGTAAGTCGCCGGCGCAGCGCCGCAGCTCCCGACCCCCGCGTACGGGAATAGTTGAGGGCCTCAGCGGGCCGCACCGACCGAGTCCGACTCGGGCCGGGGCGCAGATTCCCGCCTGGGTGACCGAACGTTCTCTGCTCGGGCCGGAGGGCCGACGCCCGTCCCCCCCCGTCGTCCCCCACGGACCGCCTCCGAGGCCACTTCGCACGGCTCATCCTCGGCCCCCTACCAATGCTTAATCGATGGGGCCGCCCGGCCGGATTCGCGCCCCCCTGTCCACCGCCAGTCTCCCCAGACTAACCCGAGTTACCGCCCAGCTCGCCTAACCTTGCACTCGCTCTGCCAAACGGTCGTGTAGTCGGCGGGCCGTCCTACGGGTCGCCCTCCGGCCCCAAACGCGCGGCGGGATAGCGGCAAGGCGGCGGCGGCGGCCAGCGGCGTCGGGGCGCTCGCACCGGAGAAGAGGCGTCTTACGAGGCCGGGCGCAGCTCCCTCTCGTTTACTTGCTGAGTAGCGGCGCTCGAAGGTTCCGCGGCGAGCGCGGCTCAACCCACCGAACGTCCCCCTGCAGCGGGCTCCATCGAAGGGCCGTCCCGCCGGATTCGCACCACCCTGTCCACCGCAAAGTCGTCCAACCGACTGCACGAGTTACCGCCCGGTTCGCCTAACCTTGCATCGCCCCGCCAAACGAGCGAGTTGCCGGCCGTCCTACGGGTCGCGCACCGGCCCCACACGTGCGGAGGGCTAGCGGCAAGGCGGCGGCGGCGGTCAGCGGCGTCGGGGTCAAACTCAGCACCGGACAGGGGGTGTCTTACGAGGCCGGGCGCAGCTCCTCTCGTTTAGGGGTCCGCGAGGGTCGCGTTCGAGGTTCCGCGTCCTCGGCTTCGGCTGCGCCGGGTCCAGCCCGATCCATCTCACCCCGCGGCAGCCTCAGACCACCTAGAGCCCCCGCGAACCGCGGCCGGCGTCCGGAAAACAGTCGCGCGAGCCCCCGCTCCGGCGGGCCGGCGAGCGAGAGGCGCTACCCAGCCACCCTCTCTCCTACCTGGTTGATCCTGCCAGTAGCATATGCTTGTCTCAAAGATTAAGCCATGCAAGTCTAAGTGCACACGGCCCGTACAGCGAAACTGCGAATGGCTCATTAAATCAGTTATGGTTCCTTTGATCGCTCCTCAGTTACTTGGATAACTGTGGCAATTCTAGAGCTAATACATGCAAACGGGCGCCGACCTCCGGGGACGCGCGCATTTATCAGACCCAAAACCCACGCGGTGCCCGGGCGCGCGGGCCCAGGGGTCGCGCCGGCGTTCACGCGCCGCGCCGCGGCCCTCCGCGCGTCCGGCCCGGCCTCCCTTGGTGATCCTCGATAACTTCCAGCCGATCGCCGGCCCTCCGCGGCGGCGACGTCTCATTCGAATGTCTGCCCTATCACCTCCGACAGGGAGGCAGCCTATCAGGTCTAAATGACTTGCATACGACCTGATTCTGGGTCAGGGTCTCGTAAGTAGCAGAGCAGCTACATCGCTGCGATCTATTGAGAGTCAGCCCTCGATCCAACCTTTTGTCGGCCGGTGTCACCTCCGGGGGCCGGTCGGCATCCCCCCTCCGGGGTGGGCCGCTACCAGGGGCGTCATCGGACTTTGAAGAAATTACGCCGCGGCGGAAGACAGCGGGCGCGCCCGGGGATGAGGCAGCATCCCTGGGCCGCGGAGGGGAGGAGGCAGCCTCCCCGGGGCGGAACTTAGTCTCCGTAGAATGACGGCGGGCGTGCGTAAAGGGCGCGTCCGGGGATGAGGCAGCATCCCCGGGCCGCGGAGGGGAGGAGGCAGCCTCCCCGGGGCGGAACTTAGTCTCCGTAGAATGACGGCGGGCGTGCGTAAAGGGCGCGCCCGGGGATAGCCCATTCATTTACAACGGCGTGTCCGCCAGGCGGCGACATTTCCCCGTTACCGGTGGCTGCGCGGCGGGTGAGTGACAGAGCTTATCCGAGCGGCTGGAACTCTGCGCCGGCGTGGTCGAGCGTGAGGCCTCGGCCCTTTGGCTGCCTGGTACCTAAACACTTCCATTGATCCAGCCACGGAGGGTGCTGGCTGGTGGCTCCATACCTCCAGAGCTCCATACTTCCATAGCTGCAGAGCTCCATAGCTCCATACCTCCATACCTCCAGAGCTCCATACTTCCATAGCTCTATACTTCCATAGCTCCATAGCACCAGAGCTCCATACCTCCAGAGCTCCATAGCACCAGAGCTCCATAGCTCCATAGCACCAGAGCTCCATAGCTCCATAGCACCAGAGCTCCATACCTCCAGAGCTCCAGAGCTCCATAGCACCAGAGCTCCATAGCTCCATAGCACCAGAGCTCCATAGCTCCATAGCACCAGAGCTCCATAGCTCCATAGCTCCATAGCACCAGAGCTCCATAGCTCCATAGCACCAGAGCTCCATAGCTCCATAGCACCAGAGCTCCATACTTCCATAGCTCCAGGGCTCCATAGCTCCAGGGCTCCATAGCTCCATACCTCCATAGCTCCATAGCTCCATACTTCCAGAGCTCCATAGCTCCATACTTCCATAGCTCCATAGCTCCATACTTCCATAGCACCAGAGCTCCATACTTCCATAGCACCAGAGCTCCAGAGCTCCATAGCTCCAGCCTGGGTGGCTGGTGGCTCCATAGCTCCATACTTCCATAGCTCTAAGTCAGAGAGTTGGCGAAAATTGCACTAAGTGCGAAAGCCCATTCATTTACAACGGCGTGTCCGCCAGGCGGCGACATTTCCCCGTTACCGGTGGCTGCGCGGCGGGTGAGTGACAGAGCTTATCCGAGCGGCTGGAACTCTGCGCCGGCGTGGTCGAGCGTGAGGCCTCGGCCCTTTGGCTGCCTGGTACCTAAAACACTTCCATTGATCCAGCCACGGAGGGTGCTGGCTGGTGGCTCCATACCTCCATAGCTCCATAGCACCAGAGCTCCATAGCTCCATAGCACCAGAGCTCCATGGCTTCAGAGCTCCATAGCACCATAGCTCCATACCTCCAGAGCTCCAGGGCTCCATAGCTCCATACCTCCAGAGCTCCATACCTCCAGAGCTCCATACCTCCAGAGCTCCATAGCACCAGAGCTCCATGGCTTCAGAGCTCCATAGCACCATAGCTCCATACCTCCAGAGCTCCAGGGCTCCATAGCTCCATACCTCCAGAGCTCCATACCTCCAGAGCTCCATACCTCCAGAGCTCCATAGCACCAGAGCTCCATGGCTTCAGAGCTCCATAGCACCATAGCTCCATACCTCCAGAGCTCCAGGGCTCCATAGCTCCATACCTCCAGAGCTCCATACCTCCAGAGCTCCATACCTCCAGAGCTCCAGAGCTCCATAGCACCAGAGCTCCATGGCTTCAGAGCTCCATAGCACCATAGCTCCATACCTCCAGAGCTCCAGGGCTCCATAGCTCCATACCTCCAGAGCTCCATACCTCCAGAGCTCCAGAGCTCCATAGCACCAGAGCTCCATGGCTTCAGAGCTCCATAGCACCATAGCTCCATACCTCCAGAGCTCCAGGGCTCCATAGCTCCATACCTCCAGAGCTCCATACCTCCAGAGCTCCATACCTCCAGAGCTCCATAGCTCCATAGCACCAGAGCTCCATAGCTCCATAGCACCAGAGCTCCATAGCACCAGAGCTCCATAGCACCAGAGCTCCATAGCTCCATAGCACCAGAGCTCCATAGCTCCATAGCACCAGAGCTCCATAGCTCCATAGCACCAGAGCTCCATACTTCCAGAGCTCCATAGCTCCATAGCTCCATAGCACCAGAGCTCCATAGCTCCATAGCACCAGAGCTCCATGGCTTCAGAGCTCCATAGCACCATAGCTCCATACCTCCAGAGCTCCAGGGCTCCATAGCTCCATACCTCCAGAGCTCCATACCTCCAGAGCTCCATAGCACCAGAGCTCCATAGCACCAGAGCTCCATAGCTCCATAGCACCAGAGCTCCATAGCACCAGAGCTCCATAGCACCAGAGCTCCATAGCTCCATAGCACCAGAGCTCCATAGCTCCATAGCACCAGAGCTCCATACTTCCAGAGCTCCATAGCTCCATAGCTCCATAGCACCAGAGCTCCATAGCTCCATAGCACCAGAGCTCCATACTTCCATAGCTCCATAGCTCCATACCTCCAGAGCTCCATAGCTCCATAGCTCCATACCTCCAGAGCTCCATAGCTCCAGAGCTCCATAGCTCCAGAGCTCCATACCTCCAGAGCTCCATAGCACCAGAGCTCCATGGCTTCAGAGCTCCATAGCACCATAGCTCCATACCTCCAGAGCTCCAGGGCTCCATAGCTCCATACCTCCAGAGCTCCATACCTCCAGAGCTCCATACCTCCAGAGCTCCATAGCACCAGAGCTCCATGGCTTCAGAGCTCCATAGCACCATAGCTCCATACCTCCAGAGCTCCAGGGCTCCATAGCTCCATACCTCCAGAGCTCCATACCTCCAGAGCTCCATACCTCCAGAGCTCCAGAGCTCCATAGCACCAGAGCTCCATGGCTTCAGAGCTCCATAGCTCCATACCTCCAGAGCTCCAGGGCTCCATAGCTCCATACCTCCAGAGCTCCATACCTCCAGAGCTCCAGAGCTCCATAGCACCAGAGCTCCATGGCTTCAGAGCTCCATAGCACCATAGCTCCATACCTCCAGAGCTCCAGGGCTCCATAGCTCCATACCTCCAGAGCTCCATACCTCCAGAGCTCCATACCTCCAGAGCTCCATAGCTCCATAGCACCAGAGCTCCATAGCTCCATAGCACCAGAGCTCCATAGCACCAGAGCTCCATAGCACCAGAGCTCCATAGCTCCATAGCACCAGAGCTCCATAGCTCCATAGCACCAGAGCTCCATAGCTCCATAGCACCAGAGCTCCATACTTCCAGAGCTCCATAGCTCCATAGCTCCATAGCACCAGAGCTCCATAGCTCCATAGCACCAGAGCTCCATAGCTCCATAGCACCAGAGCTCCATACTTCCATAGCTCCATAGCTCCATACCTCCAGAGCTCCATAGCTCCATAGCTGCATACCTCCAGAGCTCCATAGCTCCAGAGCTCCATAGCTCCATAGCTCCATAGCACCAGAGCTCCATAGCTCCATAGCACCAGAGCTCCATACTTCCATAGCTCCAGGGCTCCATAGCTCCAGGGCTCCATACCTCCAGAGCTCCATAGCTCCATACTTCCAGAGCTCCATAGCTCCATACTTCCATAGCTCCATACTTCCATACCTCCATAGCTCCATACTTCCATAGCACCAGAGCTCCATACTTCCATAGCACCAGAGCTCCATACCTCCAGAGCTCCAGAGCTCCAGCCTGGGTGGCTGGTGGCTCCATAGCTCCATACTTCCATAGCTCTAAGTCAGAGAGTTGGCGAAAATTGCACTAAGTGCGAAAGCCCATTCATTTACAACGGCGTGTCCACAAGGCGGCGACATTTCCCCGTTACCGGTGGCTGCGCGGCGGGTGAGTGACAGAGCTTATCCGAGCGGCTGGAACTCTGCGCCGGCGTGGTCGAGCGTGAGGCCTCGGCCCTTTGGCTGCCTGGTACCTAAAACACTTCCATTGATCCAGCCACGGAGGGTGCTGGCTGGTGGCTCCATACCTCCATAGCTCCATAGCACCAGAGCTCCATAGCTCCATAGCACCAGAGCTCCATGGCTTCAGAGCTCCAGAGCTCCATAGCACCATAGCTCCATACCTCCAGAGCTCCAGGGCTCCATAGCTCCATACCTCCAGAGCTCCATACCTCCAGAGCTCCATACCTCCAGAGCTCCATAGCACCAGAGCTCCATGGCTTCAGAGCTCCATAGCACCATAGCTCCATACCTCCAGAGCTCCAGGGCTCCATAGCTCCATACCTCCAGAGCTCCATACCTCCAGAGCTCCATACCTCCAGAGCTCCATAGCACCAGATCTCCATGGCTTCAGAGCTCCATAGCACCATAGCTCCATACCTCCAGAGCTCCAGGGCTCCATAGCTCCATACCTCCAGAGCTCCATACCTCCAGAGCTCCATACCTCCAGAGCTCCATAGCACCAGAGCTCCATGGCTTCAGAGCTCCATAGCACCATAGCTCCATACCTCCAGAGCTCCAGGGCTCCATAGCTCCATACCTCCAGAGCTCCATACCTCCAGAGCTCCATACCTCCAGAGCTCCAGAGCTCCATAGCACCAGAGCTCCATGGCTTCAGAGCTCCATAGCACCATAGCTCCATACCTCCAGAGCTCCAGGGCTCCATAGCTCCATACCTCCAGAGCTCCATACCTCCAGAGCTCCAGAGCTCCATAGCACCAGAGCTCCATGGCTTCAGAGCTCCATAGCACCATAGCTCCATACCTCCAGAGCTCCAGGGCTCCATAGCTCCATACCTCCAGAGCTCCATACCTCCAGAGCTCCAGAGCTCCATAGCACCAGAGCTCCATGGCTTCAGAGCTCCATAGCACCATAGCTCCATACCTCCAGAGCTCCAGGGCTCCAAAGCTCCATACCTCCAGAGCTCCATACCTCCAGAGCTCCATACCTCCAGAGCTCAATAGCTCCATAGCACCAGAGCTCCATAGCTCCATAGCACCAGAGCTCCATAGCACCAGAGCTCCATAGCTCCATAGCACCAGAGCTCCATAGCTCCATAGCACCAGAGCTCCATAGCTCCATAGCACCAGAGCTCCATACTTCCAGAGCTCCATAGCTCCATAGCTCCATAGCACCAGAGCTCCATAGCTCCATAGCACCAGAGCTCCATAGCTCCATAGCACCAGAGCTCCATACTTCCATAGCTCCATAGCTCCATACCTCCAGAGCTCCATAGCTCCATAGCTCCATACCTCCAGAGCTCCATAGCTCCAGAGCTCCATAGCTCCATAGCACCAGAGCTCCATAGCTCCATAGCACCAGAGCTCCATACTTCCATAGCTCCAGGGCTCCATAGCTCCAGGGCTCCATAGCTCCATACCTCCAGAGCTCCATAGCTCCATACTTCCAGAGCTCCATAGCTCCATAGCACCAGAGCTCCATAGCTCCATAGCACCAGAGCTCCATAGCTCCATAGCACCAGAGCTCCATAGCTCCATAGCTCCAGGGCTCCATAGCTCCATAGCTCCAGGGCTCCATAGCTCCATAGCTCCAGGGCTCCATAGCTCCATAGCTCCATACCTCCAGAGCTCCATACCTCCAGAGCTCCATACCTCCATAGCACCAGAGCTCCATAGCTCCAGGGCTCCAGGGCTCCATAGCTCCATACCTCCAGAGCTCCATAGCTCCATACTTCCAGAGCTCCATAGCTCCATAGCTCCATACTTCCATAGCTCCATAGCTCCATACTTCCATAGCACCTGAGCTCCATACCTCCAGAGCTCCATAGCTCCAGCCTGGGTGGCTGGTGGCTCCATAGCTCCATACTTCCATAGCTCTAAGTCAGAGAGTTGGCGAAAATTGCACTAAGTGCGAAAGCCCATTCATTTACAACGGCGTGTCCGCCAGGCGGCGACATTTCCCCGTTACCGGTGGCTGCGCGGCGGGTGAGTGACAGAGCTTATCCGAGCGGCTGGAACTCTGCGCCGGCGTGGTCGAGCGTGAGGCCTCGGCCCTTTGGCTGCCTGGTACCTAAAACACTTCCATTGATCCAGCCACGGAGGGTGCTGGCTGGTGGCTCCATACCTCCATAGCTCCATAGCACCAGAGCTCCATAGCTCCATAGCACCAGAGCTCCATGGCTTCAGAGCTCCATAGCACCATAGCTCCATACCTCCAGAGCTCCAGGGCTCCATAGCTCCATACCTCCAGAGCTCCATACCTCCAGAGCTCCATACCTCCAGAGCTCCATAGCACCAGAGCTCCATGGCTTCAGAGCTCCATAGCACCATAGCTCCATACCTCCAGAGCTCCAGGGCTCCATAGCTCCATACCTCCAGAGCTCCATACCTCCAGAGCTCCATACCTCCAGAGCTCCATAGCACCAGAGCTCCATGGCTTCAGAGCTCCATAGCACCATAGCTCCATACCTCCAGAGCTCCAGGGCTCCATAGCTCCATACCTCCAGAGCTCCATACCTCCAGAGCTCCATACCTCCAGAGCTCCAGAGCTCCATAGCACCAGAGCTCCATGGCTTCAGAGCTCCATAGCACCATAGCTCCATACCTCCAGAGCTCCAGGGCTCCATAGCTCCATACCTCCAGAGCTCCATACCTCCAGAGCTCCAGAGCTCCATAGCACCAGAGCTCCATGGCTTCAGAGCTCCATAGCACCATAGCTCCATACCTCCAGAGCTCCAGGGCTCCATAGCTCCATACCTCCAGAGCTCCATACCTCCAGAGCTCCATACCTCCAGAGCTCCATAGCTCCATAGCACCAGAGCTCCATAGCTCCATAGCACCAGAGCTCCATAGCACCAGAGCTCCATAGCACCAGAGCTCCATAGCTCCATAGCACCAGAGCTCCATAGCTCCATAGCACCAGAGCTCCATAGCTCCATAGCACCAGAGCTCCATACTTCCAGAGCTCCATAGCTCCATAGCTCCATAGCACCAGAGCTCCATAGCTCCATAGCACCAGAGCTCCATGGCTTCAGAGCTCCATAGCACCATAGCTCCATACCTCCAGAGCTCCAGGGCTCCATAGCTCCATACCTCCAGAGCTCCATACCTCCAGAGCTCCATACCTCCAGAGCTCCATAGCACCAGAGCTCCATAGCTCCATAGCACCAGAGCTCCATAGCACCAGAGCTCCATAGCACCAGAGCTCCATAGCTCCATAGCACCAGAGCTCCATAGCTCCATAGCACCAGAGCTCCATACTTCCAGAGCTCCATAGCTCCATAGCTCCATAGCACCAGAGCTCCATAGCTCCATAGCACCAGAGCTCCATAGCTCCATAGCACCAGAGCTCCATACTTCCATAGCTCCATAGCTCCATACCTCCAGAGCTCCATAGCTCCATAGCTCCATACCTCCAGAGCTCCATAGCTCCAGAGCTCCATAGCTCCATAGCTCCATAGCACCAGAGCTCCATAGCTCCATAGCACCAGAGCTCCATACTTCCATAGCTCCAGGGCTCCATAGCTCCAGGGCTCCATACCTCCAGAGCTCCATAGCTCCATACTTCCAGAGCTCCATAGCTCCATACTTCCATAGCTCCATACTTCCATACCTCCATAGCTCCATACTTCCATAGCACCAGAGCTCCATACTTCCATAGCACCAGAGCTCCATACCTCCAGAGCTCCAGAGCTCCAGCCTGGGTGGCTGGTGGCTCCATAGCTCCATACTTCCATAGCTCTAAGTCAGAGAGTTGGCGAAAATTGCACTAAGTGCGAAAGCCCATTCATTTACAACGGCGTGTCCGCCAGGCGGCGACATTTCCCCGTTACCGGTGGCTGCGCGGCGGGTGAGTGACAGAGCTTATCCGAGCGGCTGGAACTCTGCGCCGGCGTGGTCGAGCGTGAGGCCTCGGCCCTTTGGCTGCCTGGTACCTAAAACACTTCCATTGATCCAGCCACGGAGGGTGCTGGCTGGTGGCTCCATACCTCCATAGCTCCATAGCACCAGAGCTCCATAGCTCCATAGCACCAGAGCTCCATGGCTTCAGAGCTCCATAGCACCATAGCTCCATACCTCCAGAGCTCCAGGGCTCCATAGCTCCATACCTCCAGAGCTCCATACCTCCAGAGCTCCATAGCACCAGAGCTCCATGGCTTCAGAGCTCCATAGCACCATAGCTCCATACCTCCAGAGCTCCAGGGCTCCATAGCTCCATACCTCCAGAGCTCCATACCTCCAGAGCTCCATACCTCCAGAGCTCCATAGCACCAGAGCTCCATGGCTTCAGAGCTCCATAGCACCATAGCTCCATACCTCCAGAGCTCCAGGGCTCCATAGCTCCATACCTCCAGAGCTCCATACCTCCAGAGCTCCATACCTCCAGAGCTCCAGAGCTCCATAGCACCAGAGCTCCATGGCTTCAGAGCTCCATAGCTCCATACCTCCAGAGCTCCAGGGCTCCATAGCTCCATACCTCCAGAGCTCCATACCTCCAGAGCTCCAGAGCTCCATAGCACCAGAGCTCCATGGCTTCAGAGCTCCATAGCACCATAGCTCCATACCTCCAGAGCTCCAGGGCTCCATAGCTCCATACCTCCAGAGCTCCATACCTCCAGAGCTCCATACCTCCAGAGCTCCATAGCTCCATAGCACCAGAGCTCCATAGCTCCATAGCACCAGAGCTCCATAGCACCAGAGCTCCATAGCACCAGAGCTCCATAGCTCCATAGCACCAGAGCTCCATAGCTCCATAGCACCAGAGCTCCATACTTCCAGAGCTCCATAGCTCCATAGCTCCATAGCACCAGAGCTCCATAGCTCCATAGCACCAGAGCTCCATAGCTCCATAGCACCAGAGCTCCATACTTCCATAGCTCCATAGCTCCATACCTCCAGAGCTCCATAGCTCCATAGCTCCATACCTCCAGAGCTCCATAGCTCCAGAGCTCCATAGCTCCATAGCTCCATAGCACCAGAGCTCCATAGCTCCATAGCACCAGAGCTCCATACTTCCATAGCTCCAGGGCTCCATAGCTCCAGGGCTCCATACCTCCAGAGCTCCATAGCTCCATACTTCCAGAGCTCCATAGCTCCATACTTCCATAGCTCCATACTTCCATACCTCCATAGCTCCATACTTCCATAGCACCAGAGCTCCATACTTCCATAGCACCAGAGCTCCATACCTCCAGAGCTCCAGAGCTCCAGCCTGGGTGGCTGGTGGCTCCATAGCTCCATACTTCCATAGCTCTAAGTCAGAGAGTTGGCGAAAATTGCACTAAGTGCGAAAGCCCATTCATTTACAACGGCGTGTCCACAAGGCGGCGACATTTCCCCGTTACCGGTGGCTGCGCGGCGGGTGAGTGACAGAGCTTATCCGAGCGGCTGGAACTCTGCGCCGGCGTGGTCGAGCGTGAGGCCTCGGCCCTTTGGCTGCCTGGTACCTAAAACACTTCCATTGATCCAGCCACGGAGGGTGCTGGCTGGTGGCTCCATACCTCCATAGCTCCATAGCACCAGAGCTCCATAGCTCCATAGCACCAGAGCTCCATGGCTTCAGAGCTCCATAGCACCATAGCTCCATACCTCCAGAGCTCCAGGGCTCCATAGCTCCATACCTCCAGAGCTCCATACCTCCAGAGCTCCATACCTCCAGAGCTCCATAGCACCAGAGCTCCATGGCTTCAGAGCTCCATAGCACCATAGCTCCATACCTCCAGAGCTCCAGGGCTCCATAGCTCCATACCTCCAGAGCTCCATACCTCCAGAGCTCCATACCTCCAGAGCTCCATAGCACCAGAGCTCCATGGCTTCAGAGCTCCATGGCTTCAGAGCTCCATAGCACCATAGCTCCATACCTCCAGAG
Organism: Syngnathus leptorhynchus; assembly: GCF_054491065.1. Classification (NCBI taxonomy): domain Eukaryota; kingdom Metazoa; phylum Chordata; class Actinopteri; order Syngnathiformes; family Syngnathidae; genus Syngnathus; species Syngnathus leptorhynchus. The sequence continues at coordinate 186,232 of NW_028232080.1, read as the reverse complement.
CTCCAGGGCTCCATAGCTCCATACCTCCAGAGCTCCATACCTCCAGAGCTCCATAGCACCAGAGCTCCATGGCTTCAGAGCTCCATAGCACCATAGCTCCATACCTCCAGAGCTCCAGGGCTCCATAGCTCCATACCTCCAGAGCTCCATACCTCCAGAGCTCCATACCTCCAGAGCTCCATAGCACCAGAGCTCCATGGCTTCAGAGCTCCATAGCACCATAGCTCCATACCTCCAGAGCTCCAGGGCTCCATAGCTCCATACCTCCAGAGCTCCATACCTCCAGAGCTCCATACCTCCAGAGCTCCAGAGCTCCATAGCACCAGAGCTCCATGGCTTCAGAGCTCCATAGCTCCATACCTCCAGAGCTCCAGGGCTCCATAGCTCCATACCTCCAGAGCTCCATACCTCCAGAGCTCCAGAGCTCCATAGCACCAGAGCTCCATGGCTTCAGAGCTCCATAGCACCATAGCTCCATACCTCCAGAGCTCCAGGGCTCCATAGCTCCATACCTCCAGAGCTCCATACCTCCAGAGCTCCATACCTCCAGAGCTCCATAGCTCCATAGCACCAGAGCTCCATAGCTCCATAGCACCAGAGCTCCATAGCACCAGAGCTCCATAGCACCAGAGCTCCATAGCTCCATAGCACCAGAGCTCCATAGCTCCATAGCACCAGAGCTCCATACTTCCAGAGCTCCATAGCTCCATAGCTCCATAGCACCAGAGCTCCATAGCTCCATAGCACCAGAGCTCCATAGCTCCATAGCACCAGAGCTCCATACTTCCATAGCTCCATAGCTCCATACCTCCAGAGCTCCATAGCTCCATAGCTCCATACCTCCAGAGCTCCATAGCTCCAGAGCTCCATAGCTCCATAGCTCCATAGCACCAGAGCTCCATAGCTCCATAGCACCAGAGCTCCATACTTCCATAGCTCCAGGGCTCCATAGCTCCAGGGCTCCATACCTCCAGAGCTCCATAGCTCCATACTTCCAGAGCTCCATAGCTCCATACTTCCATAGCTCCATACTTCCATACCTCCATAGCTCCATACTTCCATAGCACCAGAGCTCCATACTTCCATAGCACCAGAGCTCCATACCTCCAGAGCTCCAGAGCTCCAGCCTGGGTGGCTGGTGGCTCCATAGCTCCATACTTCCATAGCTCTAAGTCAGAGAGTTGGCGAAAATTGCACTAAGTGCGAAAGCCCATTCATTTACAACGGCGTGTCCACAAGGCGGCGACATTTCCCCGTTACCGGTGGCTGCGCGGCGGGTGAGTGACAGAGCTTATCCGAGCGGCTGGAACTCTGCGCCGGCGTGGTCGAGCGTGAGGCCTCGGCCCTTTGGCTGCCTGGTACCTAAAACACTTCCATTGATCCAGCCACGGAGGGTGCTGGCTGGTGGCTCCATACCTCCATAGCTCCATAGCACCAGAGCTCCATAGCTCCATAGCACCAGAGCTCCATGGCTTCAGAGCTCCATAGCACCATAGCTCCATACCTCCAGAGCTCCAGGGCTCCATAGCTCCATACCTCCAGAGCTCCATACCTCCAGAGCTCCATACCTCCAGAGCTCCATAGCACCAGAGCTCCATGGCTTCAGAGCTCCATAGCACCATAGCTCCATACCTCCAGAGCTCCAGGGCTCCATAGCTCCAGGGCTCCATAGCTCCATACCTCCAGAGCTCCATACCTCCAGAGCTCCATAGCACCAGAGCTCCATGGCTTCAGAGCTCCATAGCACCATAGCTCCATACCTCCAGAGCTCCAGGGCTCCATAGCTCCATACCTCCAGAGCTCCATACCTCCAGAGCTCCATACCTCCAGAGCTCCATAGCACCAGAGCTCCATGGCTTCAGAGCTCCATAGCACCATAGCTCCATACCTCCAGAGCTCCAGGGCTCCATAGCTCCATACCTCCAGAGCTCCATACCTCCAGAGCTCCATACCTCCAGAGCTCCAGAGCTCCATAGCACCAGAGCTCCATGGCTTCAGAGCTCCATAGCACCATAGCTCCATACCTCCAGAGCTCCAGGGCTCCATAGCTCCATACCTCCAGAGCTCCATACCTCCAGAGCTCCAGAGCTCCATAGCACCAGAGCTCCATGGCTTCAGAGCTCCATAGCACCATAGCTCCATACCTCCAGAGCTCCAGGGCTCCATAGCTCCATACCTCCAGAGCTCCATACCTCCAGAGCTCCAGAGCTCCATAGCACCAGAGCTCCATGGCTTCAGAGCTCCATAGCACCATAGCTCCATACCTCCAGAGCTCCAGGGCTCCAAAGCTCCATACCTCCAGAGCTCCATACCTCCAGAGCTCCATACCTCCAGAGCTCCATAGCTCCATAGCACCAGAGCTCCATAGCTCCATAGCACCAGAGCTCCATAGCACCAGAGCTCCATAGCACCAGAGCTCCATAGCTCCATAGCACCAGAGCTCCATAGCTCCATAGCACCAGAGCTCCATAGCTCCATAGCACCAGAGCTCCATACTTCCAGAGCTCCATAGCTCCATAGCACCAGAGCTCCATAGCTCCATAGCACCAGAGCTCCATAGCTCCATAGCACCAGAGCTCCATACTTCCATAGCTCCATAGCTCCATACCTCCAGAGCTCCATAGCTCCATAGCTCCATACCTCCAGAGCTCCATAGCTCCAGAGCTCCATAGCTCCATAGCACCAGAGCTCCATAGCTCCATAGCACCAGAGCTCCATAGCTCCATAGCACCAGAGCTCCATACTTCCATAGCTCCATAGCTCCATACCTCCAGAGCTCCATAGCTCCATAGCTCCATAGCTCCAGAGCTCCATAGCTCCAGAGCTCCATAGCTCCATAGCACCAGAGCTCCATAGCTCCATAGCACCAGAGCTCCATACTTCCATAGCTCCAGGGCTCCATAGCTCCAGGGCTCCATAGCTCCATACCTCCAGAGATCCATAGCTCCATACTTCCAGAGCTCCATAGCTCCATAGCACCAGAGCTCCATAGCTCCATAGCACCAGAGCTCCATAGCTCCATAGCACCAGAGCTCCATAGCTCCATAGCACCAGAGCTCCATAGCTCCATAGCTCCAGGGCTCCATAGCTCCATAGCTCCAGGGCTCCATAGCTCCATAGCTCCAGGGCTCCATAGCTCCATAGCTCCATAGCTCCATACCTCCAGAGCTCCATACCTCCAGAGCTCCATACCTCCATAGCACCAGAGCTCCATAGCTCCAGGGCTCCAGGGCTCCATAGCTCCATACCTCCAGAGCTCCATAGCTCCATACTTCCAGAGCTCCATAGCTCCATAGCTCCATACTTCCATAGCTCCATAGCTCCATACTTCCATAGCACCTGAGCTCCATACCTCCAGAGCTCCATACCTCCAGAGCTCCATAGCACCAGAGCTCCATGGCTTCAGAGCTCCATAGCACCATAGCTCCATACCTCCAGAGCTCCAGGGCTCCATAGCTCCATACCTCCAGAGCTCCATACCTCCAGAGCTCCATACCTCCAGAGCTCCAGAGCTCCATAGCACCAGAGCTCCATGGCTTCAGAGCTCCATAGCACCATAGCTCCATACCTCCAGAGCTCCAGGGCTCCATAGCTCCATACCTCCAGAGCTCCATACCTCCAGAGCTCCATACCTCCAGAGCTCCAGAGCTCCATAGCACCAGAGCTCCATGGCTTCAGAGCTCCATAGCACCATAGCTCCATACCTCCAGAGCTCCAGGGCTCCATAGCTCCATACCTCCAGAGCTCCATACCTCCAGAGCTCCATACCTCCAGAGCTCCATAGCTCCATAGCACCAGAGCTCCATAGCTCCATAGCACCAGAGCTCCATAGCACCAGAGCTCCATAGCACCAGAGCTCCAGAGCTCCATAGCACCAGAGCTCCATAGCTCCATAGCACCAGAGCTCCATAGCTCCATAGCACCAGAGCTCCATACTTCCAGAGCTCCATAGCTCCATAGCTCCATAGCACCAGAGCTCCATAGCTCCATAGCACCAGAGCTCCATGGCTTCAGAGCTCCATAGCACCATAGCTCCATACCTCCAGAGCTCCAGGGCTCCATAGCTCCATACCTCCAGAGCTCCATACCTCCAGAGCTCCATAGCACCAGAGCTCCATAGCACCAGAGCTCCATAGCTCCATAGCACCAGAGCTCCATAGCACCAGAGCTCCATAGCACCAGAGCTCCATAGCTCCATAGCACCAGAGCTCCATAGCTCCATAGCACCAGAGCTCCATACTTCCAGAGCTCCATAGCTCCATAGCTCCATAGCACCAGAGCTCCATAGCTCCATAGCACCAGAGCTCCATACTTCCATAGCTCCATAGCTCCATACCTCCAGAGCTCCATAGCTCCATAGCTCCATACCTCCAGAGCTCCATAGCTCCAGAGCTCCATAGCTCCAGAGCTCCATACCTCCAGAGCTCCATAGCACCAGAGCTCCATGGCTTCAGAGCTCCATAGCACCATAGCTCCATACCTCCAGAGCTCCAGGGCTCCATAGCTCCATACCTCCAGAGCTCCATACCTCCAGAGCTCCATACCTCCAGAGCTCCATAGCACCAGAGCTCCATGGCTTCAGAGCTCCATAGCACCATAGCTCCATACCTCCAGAGCTCCAGGGCTCCATAGCTCCATACCTCCAGAGCTCCATACCTCCAGAGCTCCATACCTCCAGAGCTCCAGAGCTCCATAGCACCAGAGCTCCATGGCTTCAGAGCTCCATAGCTCCATACCTCCAGAGCTCCAGGGCTCCATAGCTCCATACCTCCAGAGCTCCATACCTCCAGAGCTCCAGAGCTCCATAGCACCAGAGCTCCATGGCTTCAGAGCTCCATAGCACCATAGCTCCATACCTCCAGAGCTCCAGGGCTCCATAGCTCCATACCTCCAGAGCTCCATACCTCCAGAGCTCCATACCTCCAGAGCTCCATAGCTCCATAGCACCAGAGCTCCATAGCTCCATAGCACCAGAGCTCCATAGCACCAGAGCTCCATAGCACCAGAGCTCCATAGCTCCATAGCACCAGAGCTCCATAGCTCCATAGCACCAGAGCTCCATAGCTCCATAGCACCAGAGCTCCATACTTCCAGAGCTCCATAGCTCCATAGCTCCATAGCACCAGAGCTCCATAGCTCCATAGCACCAGAGCTCCATAGCTCCATAGCACCAGAGCTCCATACTTCCATAGCTCCATAGCTCCATACCTCCAGAGCTCCATAGCTCCATAGCTGCATACCTCCAGAGCTCCATAGCTCCAGAGCTCCATAGCTCCATAGCTCCATAGCACCAGAGCTCCATAGCTCCATAGCACCAGAGCTCCATACTTCCATAGCTCCAGGGCTCCATAGCTCCAGGGCTCCATACCTCCAGAGCTCCATAGCTCCATACTTCCAGAGCTCCATAGCTCCATACTTCCATAGCTCCATACTTCCATACCTCCATAGCTCCATACTTCCATAGCACCAGAGCTCCATACTTCCATAGCACCAGAGCTCCATACCTCCAGAGCTCCAGAGCTCCAGCCTGGGTGGCTGGTGGCTCCATAGCTCCATACTTCCATAGCTCTAAGTCAGAGAGTTGGCGAAAATTGCACTAAGTGCGAAAGCCCATTCATTTACAACGGCGTGTCCACAAGGCGGCGACATTTCCCCGTTACCGGTGGCTGCGCGGCGGGTGAGTGACAGAGCTTATCCGAGCGGCTGGAACTCTGCGCCGGCGTGGTCGAGCGTGAGGCCTCGGCCCTTTGGCTGCCTGGTACCTAAAACACTTCCATTGATCCAGCCACGGAGGGTGCTGGCTGGTGGCTCCATACCTCCATAGCTCCATAGCACCAGAGCTCCATAGCTCCATAGCACCAGAGCTCCATGGCTTCAGAGCTCCAGAGCTCCATAGCACCATAGCTCCATACCTCCAGAGCTCCAGGGCTCCATAGCTCCATACCTCCAGAGCTCCATACCTCCAGAGCTCCATACCTCCAGAGCTCCATAGCACCAGAGCTCCATGGCTTCAGAGCTCCATAGCACCATAGCTCCATACCTCCAGAGCTCCAGGGCTCCATAGCTCCATACCTCCAGAGCTCCATACCTCCAGAGCTCCATACCTCCAGAGCTCCATAGCACCAGATCTCCATGGCTTCAGAGCTCCATAGCACCATAGCTCCATACCTCCAGAGCTCCAGGGCTCCATAGCTCCATACCTCCAGAGCTCCATACCTCCAGAGCTCCATACCTCCAGAGCTCCATAGCACCAGAGCTCCATGGCTTCAGAGCTCCATAGCACCATAGCTCCATACCTCCAGAGCTCCAGGGCTCCATAGCTCCATACCTCCAGAGCTCCATACCTCCAGAGCTCCATACCTCCAGAGCTCCAGAGCTCCATAGCACCAGAGCTCCATGGCTTCAGAGCTCCATAGCACCATAGCTCCATACCTCCAGAGCTCCAGGGCTCCATAGCTCCATACCTCCAGAGCTCCATACCTCCAGAGCTCCAGAGCTCCATAGCACCAGAGCTCCATGGCTTCAGAGCTCCATAGCACCATAGCTCCATACCTCCAGAGCTCCAGGGCTCCATAGCTCCATACCTCCAGAGCTCCATACCTCCAGAGCTCCAGAGCTCCATAGCACCAGAGCTCCATGGCTTCAGAGCTCCATAGCACCATAGCTCCATACCTCCAGAGCTCCAGGGCTCCAAAGCTCCATACCTCCAGAGCTCCATACCTCCAGAGCTCCATACCTCCAGAGCTCAATAGCTCCATAGCACCAGAGCTCCATAGCTCCATAGCACCAGAGCTCCATAGCACCAGAGCTCCATAGCTCCATAGCACCAGAGCTCCATAGCTCCATAGCACCAGAGCTCCATAGCTCCATAGCACCAGAGCTCCATACTTCCAGAGCTCCATAGCTCCATAGCTCCATAGCACCAGAGCTCCATAGCTCCATAGCACCAGAGCTCCATAGCTCCATAGCACCAGAGCTCCATACTTCCATAGCTCCATAGCTCCATACCTCCAGAGCTCCATAGCTCCATAGCTCCATACCTCCAGAGCTCCATAGCTCCAGAGCTCCATAGCTCCATAGCACCAGAGCTCCATAGCTCCATAGCACCAGAGCTCCATACTTCCATAGCTCCAGGGCTCCATAGCTCCAGGGCTCCATAGCTCCATACCTCCAGAGCTCCATAGCTCCATACTTCCAGAGCTCCATAGCTCCATAGCACCAGAGCTCCATAGCTCCATAGCACCAGAGCTCCATAGCTCCATAGCACCAGAGCTCCATAGCTCCATAGCTCCAGGGCTCCATAGCTCCATAGCTCCAGGGCTCCATAGCTCCATAGCTCCAGGGCTCCATAGCTCCATAGCTCCATACCTCCAGAGCTCCATACCTCCAGAGCTCCATACCTCCATAGCACCAGAGCTCCATAGCTCCAGGGCTCCAGGGCTCCATAGCTCCATACCTCCAGAGCTCCATAGCTCCATACTTCCAGAGCTCCATAGCTCCATAGCTCCATACTTCCATAGCTCCATAGCTCCATACTTCCATAGCACCTGAGCTCCATACCTCCAGAGCTCCATAGCTCCAGCCTGGGTGGCTGGTGGCTCCATAGCTCCATACTTCCATAGCTCTAAGTCAGAGAGTTGGCGAAAATTGCACTAAGTGCGAAAGCCCATTCATTTACAACGGCGTGTCCGCCAGGCGGCGACATTTCCCCGTTACCGGTGGCTGCGCGGCGGGTGAGTGACAGAGCTTATCCGAGCGGCTGGAACTCTGCGCCGGCGTGGTCGAGCGTGAGGCCTCGGCCCTTTGGCTGCCTGGTACCTAAAACACTTCCATTGATCCAGCCACGGAGGGTGCTGGCTGGTGGCTCCATACCTCCATAGCTCCATAGCACCAGAGCTCCATAGCTCCATAGCACCAGAGCTCCATGGCTTCAGAGCTCCATAGCACCATAGCTCCATACCTCCAGAGCTCCAGGGCTCCATAGCTCCATACCTCCAGAGCTCCATACCTCCAGAGCTCCATACCTCCAGAGCTCCATAGCACCAGAGCTCCATGGCTTCAGAGCTCCATAGCACCATAGCTCCATACCTCCAGAGCTCCAGGGCTCCATAGCTCCATACCTCCAGAGCTCCATACCTCCAGAGCTCCATACCTCCAGAGCTCCATAGCACCAGAGCTCCATGGCTTCAGAGCTCCATAGCACCATAGCTCCATACCTCCAGAGCTCCAGGGCTCCATAGCTCCATACCTCCAGAGCTCCATACCTCCAGAGCTCCATACCTCCAGAGCTCCAGAGCTCCATAGCACCAGAGCTCCATGGCTTCAGAGCTCCATAGCACCATAGCTCCATACCTCCAGAGCTCCAGGGCTCCATAGCTCCATACCTCCAGAGCTCCATACCTCCAGAGCTCCAGAGCTCCATAGCACCAGAGCTCCATGGCTTCAGAGCTCCATAGCACCATAGCTCCATACCTCCAGAGCTCCAGGGCTCCATAGCTCCATACCTCCAGAGCTCCATACCTCCAGAGCTCCATACCTCCAGAGCTCCATAGCTCCATAGCACCAGAGCTCCATAGCTCCATAGCACCAGAGCTCCATAGCACCAGAGCTCCATAGCACCAGAGCTCCATAGCTCCATAGCACCAGAGCTCCATAGCTCCATAGCACCAGAGCTCCATAGCTCCATAGCACCAGAGCTCCATACTTCCAGAGCTCCATAGCTCCATAGCTCCATAGCACCAGAGCTCCATAGCTCCATAGCACCAGAGCTCCATGGCTTCAGAGCTCCATAGCACCATAGCTCCATACCTCCAGAGCTCCAGGGCTCCATAGCTCCATACCTCCAGAGCTCCATACCTCCAGAGCTCCATACCTCCAGAGCTCCATAGCACCAGAGCTCCATAGCTCCATAGCACCAGAGCTCCATAGCACCAGAGCTCCATAGCACCAGAGCTCCATAGCTCCATAGCACCAGAGCTCCATAGCTCCATAGCACCAGAGCTCCATACTTCCAGAGCTCCATAGCTCCATAGCTCCATAGCACCAGAGCTCCATAGCTCCATAGCACCAGAGCTCCATAGCTCCATAGCACCAGAGCTCCATACTTCCATAGCTCCATAGCTCCATACCTCCAGAGCTCCATAGCTCCATAGCTCCATACCTCCAGAGCTCCATAGCTCCAGAGCTCCATAGCTCCATAGCTCCATAGCACCAGAGCTCCATAGCTCCATAGCACCAGAGCTCCATACTTCCATAGCTCCAGGGCTCCATAGCTCCAGGGCTCCATACCTCCAGAGCTCCATAGCTCCATACTTCCAGAGCTCCATAGCTCCATACTTCCATAGCTCCATACTTCCATACCTCCATAGCTCCATACTTCCATAGCACCAGAGCTCCATACTTCCATAGCACCAGAGCTCCATACCTCCAGAGCTCCAGAGCTCCAGCCTGGGTGGCTGGTGGCTCCATAGCTCCATACTTCCATAGCTCTAAGTCAGAGAGTTGGCGAAAATTGCACTAAGTGCGAAAGCCCATTCATTTACAACGGCGTGTCCGCCAGGCGGCGACATTTCCCCGTTACCGGTGGCTGCGCGGCGGGTGAGTGACAGAGCTTATCCGAGCGGCTGGAACTCTGCGCCGGCGTGGTCGAGCGTGAGGCCTCGGCCCTTTGGCTGCCTGGTACCTAAAACACTTCCATTGATCCAGCCACGGAGGGTGCTGGCTGGTGGCTCCATACCTCCATAGCTCCATAGCACCAGAGCTCCATAGCTCCATAGCACCAGAGCTCCATGGCTTCAGAGCTCCATAGCACCATAGCTCCATACCTCCAGAGCTCCAGGGCTCCATAGCTCCATACCTCCAGAGCTCCATACCTCCAGAGCTCCATAGCACCAGAGCTCCATGGCTTCAGAGCTCCATAGCACCATAGCTCCATACCTCCAGAGCTCCAGGGCTCCATAGCTCCATACCTCCAGAGCTCCATACCTCCAGAGCTCCATACCTCCAGAGCTCCATAGCACCAGAGCTCCATGGCTTCAGAGCTCCATAGCACCATAGCTCCATACCTCCAGAGCTCCAGGGCTCCATAGCTCCATACCTCCAGAGCTCCATACCTCCAGAGCTCCATACCTCCAGAGCTCCAGAGCTCCATAGCACCAGAGCTCCATGGCTTCAGAGCTCCATAGCTCCATACCTCCAGAGCTCCAGGGCTCCATAGCTCCATACCTCCAGAGCTCCATACCTCCAGAGCTCCAGAGCTCCATAGCACCAGAGCTCCATGGCTTCAGAGCTCCATAGCACCATAGCTCCATACCTCCAGAGCTCCAGGGCTCCATAGCTCCATACCTCCAGAGCTCCATACCTCCAGAGCTCCATACCTCCAGAGCTCCATAGCTCCATAGCACCAGAGCTCCATAGCTCCATAGCACCAGAGCTCCATAGCACCAGAGCTCCATAGCACCAGAGCTCCATAGCTCCATAGCACCAGAGCTCCATAGCTCCATAGCACCAGAGCTCCATACTTCCAGAGCTCCATAGCTCCATAGCTCCATAGCACCAGAGCTCCATAGCTCCATAGCACCAGAGCTCCATAGCTCCATAGCACCAGAGCTCCATACTTCCATAGCTCCATAGCTCCATACCTCCAGAGCTCCATAGCTCCATAGCTCCATACCTCCAGAGCTCCATAGCTCCAGAGCTCCATAGCTCCATAGCTCCATAGCACCAGAGCTCCATAGCTCCATAGCACCAGAGCTCCATACTTCCATAGCTCCAGGGCTCCATAGCTCCAGGGCTCCATACCTCCAGAGCTCCATAGCTCCATACTTCCAGAGCTCCATAGCTCCATACTTCCATAGCTCCATACTTCCATACCTCCATAGCTCCATACTTCCATAGCACCAGAGCTCCATACTTCCATAGCACCAGAGCTCCATACCTCCAGAGCTCCAGAGCTCCAGCCTGGGTGGCTGGTGGCTCCATAGCTCCATACTTCCATAGCTCTAAGTCAGAGAGTTGGCGAAAATTGCACTAAGTGCGAAAGCCCATTCATTTACAACGGCGTGTCCACAAGGCGGCGACATTTCCCCGTTACCGGTGGCTGCGCGGCGGGTGAGTGACAGAGCTTATCCGAGCGGCTGGAACTCTGCGCCGGCGTGGTCGAGCGTGAGGCCTCGGCCCTTTGGCTGCCTGGTACCTAAAACACTTCCATTGATCCAGCCACGGAGGGTGCTGGCTGGTGGCTCCATACCTCCATAGCTCCATAGCACCAGAGCTCCATAGCTCCATAGCACCAGAGCTCCATGGCTTCAGAGCTCCATAGCACCATAGCTCCATACCTCCAGAGCTCCAGGGCTCCATAGCTCCATACCTCCAGAGCTCCATACCTCCAGAGCTCCATACCTCCAGAGCTCCATAGCACCAGAGCTCCATGGCTTCAGAGCTCCATAGCACCATAGCTCCATACCTCCAGAGCTCCAGGGCTCCATAGCTCCATACCTCCAGAGCTCCATACCTCCAGAGCTCCATACCTCCAGAGCTCCATAGCACCAGAGCTCCATGGCTTCAGAGCTCCATGGCTTCAGAGCTCCATAGCACCATAGCTCCATACCTCCAGAGCTCCAGGGCTCCATAGCTCCATACCTCCAGAGCTCCATACCTCCAGAGCTCCATAGCACCAGAGCTCCATGGCTTCAGAGCTCCATAGCACCATAGCTCCATACCTCCAGAGCTCCAGGGCTCCATAGCTCCATACCTCCAGAGCTCCATACCTCCAGAGCTCCATACCTCCAGAGCTCCATAGCACCAGAGCTCCATGGCTTCAGAGCTCCATAGCACCATAGCTCCATACCTCCAGAGCTCCAGGGCTCCATAGCTCCATACCTCCAGAGCTCCATACCTCCAGAGCTCCATACCTCCAGAGCTCCAGAGCTCCATAGCACCAGAGCTCCATGGCTTCAGAGCTCCATAGCTCCATACCTCCAGAGCTCCAGGGCTCCATAGCTCCATACCTCCAGAGCTCCATACCTCCAGAGCTCCAGAGCTCCATAGCACCAGAGCTCCATGGCTTCAGAGCTCCATAGCACCATAGCTCCATACCTCCAGAGCTCCAGGGCTCCATAGCTCCATACCTCCAGAGCTCCATACCTCCAGAGCTCCATACCTCCAGAGCTCCATAGCTCCATAGCACCAGAGCTCCATAGCTCCATAGCACCAGAGCTCCATAGCACCAGAGCTCCATAGCACCAGAGCTCCATAGCTCCATAGCACCAGAGCTCCATAGCTCCATAGCACCAGAGCTCCATACTTCCAGAGCTCCATAGCTCCATAGCTCCATAGCACCAGAGCTCCATAGCTCCATAGCACCAGAGCTCCATAGCTCCATAGCACCAGAGCTCCATACTTCCATAGCTCCATAGCTCCATACCTCCAGAGCTCCATAGCTCCATAGCTCCATACCTCCAGAGCTCCATAGCTCCAGAGCTCCATAGCTCCATAGCTCCATAGCACCAGAGCTCCATAGCTCCATAGCACCAGAGCTCCATACTTCCATAGCTCCAGGGCTCCATAGCTCCAGGGCTCCATACCTCCAGAGCTCCATAGCTCCATACTTCCAGAGCTCCATAGCTCCATACTTCCATAGCTCCATACTTCCATACCTCCATAGCTCCATACTTCCATAGCACCAGAGCTCCATACTTCCATAGCACCAGAGCTCCATACCTCCAGAGCTCCAGAGCTCCAGCCTGGGTGGCTGGTGGCTCCATAGCTCCATACTTCCATAGCTCTAAGTCAGAGAGTTGGCGAAAATTGCACTAAGTGCGAAAGCCCATTCATTTACAACGGCGTGTCCACAAGGCGGCGACATTTCCCCGTTACCGGTGGCTGCGCGGCGGGTGAGTGACAGAGCTTATCCGAGCGGCTGGAACTCTGCGCCGGCGTGGTCGAGCGTGAGGCCTCGGCCCTTTGGCTGCCTGGTACCTAAAACACTTCCATTGATCCAGCCACGGAGGGTGCTGGCTGGTGGCTCCATACCTCCATAGCTCCATAGCACCAGAGCTCCATAGCTCCATAGCACCAGAGCTCCATGGCTTCAGAGCTCCATAGCACCATAGCTCCATACCTCCAGAGCTCCAGGGCTCCATAGCTCCATACCTCCAGAGCTCCATACCTCCAGAGCTCCATACCTCCAGAGCTCCATAGCACCAGAGCTCCATGGCTTCAGAGCTCCATAGCACCATAGCTCCATACCTCCAGAGCTCCAGGGCTCCATAGCTCCAGGGCTCCATAGCTCCATACCTCCAGAGCTCCATACCTCCAGAGCTCCATAGCACCAGAGCTCCATGGCTTCAGAGCTCCATAGCACCATAGCTCCATACCTCCAGAGCTCCAGGGCTCCATAGCTCCATACCTCCAGAGCTCCATACCTCCAGAGCTCCATACCTCCAGAGCTCCATAGCACCAGAGCTCCATGGCTTCAGAGCTCCATAGCACCATAGCTCCATACCTCCAGAGCTCCAGGGCTCCATAGCTCCATACCTCCAGAGCTCCATACCTCCAGAGCTCCATACCTCCAGAGCTCCAGAGCTCCATAGCACCAGAGCTCCATGGCTTCAGAGCTCCATAGCACCATAGCTCCATACCTCCAGAGCTCCAGGGCTCCATAGCTCCATACCTCCAGAGCTCCATACCTCCAGAGCTCCAGAGCTCCATAGCACCAGAGCTCCATGGCTTCAGAGCTCCATAGCACCATAGCTCCATACCTCCAGAGCTCCAGGGCTCCATAGCTCCATACCTCCAGAGCTCCATACCTCCAGAGCTCCAGAGCTCCATAGCACCAGAGCTCCATGGCTTCAGAGCTCCATAGCACCATAGCTCCATACCTCCAGAGCTCCAGGGCTCCAAAGCTCCATACCTCCAGAGCTCCATACCTCCAGAGCTCCATACCTCCAGAGCTCCATAGCTCCATAGCACCAGAGCTCCATAGCTCCATAGCACCAGAGCTCCATAGCACCAGAGCTCCATAGCACCAGAGCTCCATAGCTCCATAGCACCAGAGCTCCATAGCTCCATAGCACCAGAGCTCCATAGCTCCATAGCACCAGAGCTCCATACTTCCAGAGCTCCATAGCTCCATAGCACCAGAGCTCCATAGCTCCATAGCACCAGAGCTCCATAGCTCCATAGCACCAGAGCTCCATACTTCCATAGCTCCATAGCTCCATACCTCCAGAGCTCCATAGCTCCATAGCTCCATACCTCCAGAGCTCCATAGCTCCAGAGCTCCATAGCTCCATAGCACCAGAGCTCCATAGCTCCATAGCACCAGAGCTCCATAGCTCCATAGCACCAGAGCTCCATACTTCCATAGCTCCATAGCTCCATACCTCCAGAGCTCCATAGCTCCATAGCTCCATAGCTCCAGAGCTCCATAGCTCCAGAGCTCCATAGCTCCATAGCACCAGAGCTCCATAGCTCCATAGCACCAGAGCTCCATACTTCCATAGCTCCAGGGCTCCATAGCTCCAGGGCTCCATAGCTCCATACCTCCAGAGATCCATAGCTCCATACTTCCAGAGCTCCATAGCTCCATAGCACCAGAGCTCCATAGCTCCATAGCACCAGAGCTCCATAGCTCCATAGCACCAGAGCTCCATAGCTCCATAGCACCAGAGCTCCATAGCTCCATAGCTCCAGGGCTCCATAGCTCCATAGCTCCAGGGCTCCATAGCTCCATAGCTCCAGGGCTCCATAGCTCCATAGCTCCATAGCTCCATACCTCCAGAGCTCCATACCTCCAGAGCTCCATACCTCCATAGCACCAGAGCTCCATAGCTCCAGGGCTCCAGGGCTCCATAGCTCCATACCTCCAGAGCTCCATAGCTCCATACTTCCAGAGCTCCATAGCTCCATAGCTCCATACTTCCATAGCTCCATAGCTCCATACTTCCATAGCACCTGAGCTCCATACCTCCAGAGCTCCATACCTCCAGAGCTCCATAGCACCAGAGCTCCATGGCTTCAGAGCTCCATAGCACCATAGCTCCATACCTCCAGAGCTCCAGGGCTCCATAGCTCCATACCTCCAGAGCTCCATACCTCCAGAGCTCCATACCTCCAGAGCTCCAGAGCTCCATAGCACCAGAGCTCCATGGCTTCAGAGCTCCATAGCACCATAGCTCCATACCTCCAGAGCTCCAGGGCTCCATAGCTCCATACCTCCAGAGCTCCATACCTCCAGAGCTCCATACCTCCAGAGCTCCAGAGCTCCATAGCACCAGAGCTCCATGGCTTCAGAGCTCCATAGCACCATAGCTCCATACCTCCAGAGCTCCAGGGCTCCATAGCTCCATACCTCCAGAGCTCCATACCTCCAGAGCTCCATACCTCCAGAGCTCCATAGCTCCATAGCACCAGAGCTCCATAGCTCCATAGCACCAGAGCTCCATAGCACCAGAGCTCCATAGCACCAGAGCTCCATAGCTCCATAGCACCAGAGCTCCATAGCTCCATAGCACCAGAGCTCCATAGCTCCATAGCACCAGAGCTCCATACTTCCAGAGCTCCATAGCTCCATAGCTCCATAGCACCAGAGCTCCATAGCTCCATAGCACCAGAGCTCCATGGCTTCAGAGCTCCATAGCACCAGAGCTCCATACTTCCATAGCTCCATAGCTCCATACCTCCAGAGCTCCATAGCTCCATAGCTCCATACCTCCAGAGCTCCATAGCTCCAGAGCTCCATAGCTCCATAGCTCCATAGCACCAGAGCTCCATAGCTCCATAGCACCAGAGCTCCATACTTCCATAGCTCCAGGGCTCCATAGCTCCAGGGCTCCATACCTCCAGAGCTCCATAGCTCCATACTTCCAGAGCTCCATAGCTCCATACTTCCATAGCTCCATACTTCCATACCTCCATAGCTCCATACTTCCATAGCACCAGAGCTCCATACTTCCATAGCACCAGAGCTCCATACCTCCAGAGCTCCAGAGCTCCAGCCTGGGTGGCTGGTGGCTCCATAGCTCCATACTTCCATAGCTCTAAGTCAGAGAGTTGGCGAAAATTGCACTAAGTGCGAAAGCCCATTCATTTACAACGGCGTGTCCACAAGGCGGCGACATTTCCCCGTTACCGGTGGCTGCGCGGCGGGTGAGTGACAGAGCTTATCCGAGCGGCTGGAACTCTGCGCCGGCGTGGTCGAGCGTGAGGCCTCGGCCCTTTGGCTGCCTGGTACCTAAAACACTTCCATTGATCCAGCCACGGAGGGTGCTGGCTGGTGGCTCCATACCTCCATAGCTCCATAGCACCAGAGCTCCATAGCTCCATAGCACCAGAGCTCCATGGCTTCAGAGCTCCATAGCACCATAGCTCCATACCTCCAGAGCTCCAGGGCTCCATAGCTCCATACCTCCAGAGCTCCATACCTCCAGAGCTCCATACCTCCAGAGCTCCATAGCACCAGAGCTCCATGGCTTCAGAGCTCCATAGCACCATAGCTCCATACCTCCAGAGCTCCAGGGCTCCATAGCTCCATACCTCCAGAGCTCCATACCTCCAGAGCTCCATACCTCCAGAGCTCCAGAGCTCCATAGCACCAGAGCTCCATGGCTTCAGAGCTCCATAGCACCATAGCTCCATACCTCCAGAGCTCCAGGGCTCCATAGCTCCATACCTCCAGAGCTCCATACCTCCAGAGCTCCAGAGCTCCATAGCACCAGAGCTCCATGGCTTCAGAGCTCCATAGCACCATAGCTCCATACCTCCAGAGCTCCAGGGCTCCATAGCTCCATACCTCCAGAGCTCCATACCTCCAGAGCTCCAGAGCTCCATAGCACCAGAGCTCCATGGCTTCAGAGCTCCATAGCACCATAGCTCCATACCTCCAGAGCTCCAGGGCTCCAAAGCTCCATACCTCCAGAGCTCCATACCTCCAGAGCTCCATACCTCCAGAGCTCCATAGCTCCATAGCACCAGAGCTCCATAGCTCCATAGCACCAGAGCTCCATAGCACCAGAGCTCCATAGCACCAGAGCTCCATAGCTCCATAGCACCAGAGCTCCATAGCTCCATAGCACCAGAGCTCCATAGCTCCATAGCACCAGAGCTCCATACTTCCAGAGCTCCATAGCTCCATAGCTCCATAGCACCAGAGCTCCATAGCTCCATAGCACCAGAGCTCCATAGCTCCATAGCACCAGAGCTCCATACTTCCATAGCTCCATAGCTCCATACCTCCAGAGCTCCATAGCTCCATAGCTCCATACCTCCAGAGCTCCATAGCTCCAGAGCTCCATAGCTCCATAGCACCAGAGCTCCATAGCTCCATAGCACCAGAGCTCCATACTTCCATAGCTCCAGGGCTCCATAGCTCCAGGGCTCCATAGCTCCATACCTCCAGAGCTCCATAGCTCCATACTTCCAGAGCTCCATAGCTCCATAGCACCAGAGCTCCATAGCTCCATAGCACCAGAGCTCCATAGCTCCATAGCACCAGAGCTCCATAGCTCCATAGCACCAGAGCTCCATAGCTCCATAGCTCCAGGGCTCCATAGCTCCATAGCTCCAGGGCTCCATAGCTCCATAGCTCCAGGGCTCCATAGCTCCATAGCTCCATACCTCCAGAGCTCCATACCTCCAGAGCTCCATACCTCCTGGTGCTCATAGGTATGGAGCTATGGTGCTATGGAGATCTGAAGCCATGGAGCTCTGGTGCTATGGAGCTCTGGAGCTCTGGAGGTATGGAGCTCTGGAAGTATGGAGCTATGGAGCCCTGGAGCTCTGGAGGTATGGAGCTGAGGTGCTATGGAGCTCTGAAGCCATGGAGCTCTGGTGCTATGGAGCTCTGGAGCTCTGGAGGTATGGAGCTCTGGAGGTATGGAGCTCTGGAGGTATGGAGCTATGGAGCCCTGGAGCTCTGGAGGTATGGAGCTATGGTGCTATGGAGCTCTGAAACCATGGAGCTCTGGTGCTATGGAGCTCTGGAGGTATGGAGCTCTGGAGGTATGGAGCTCTGGAGGTATGGAGCTATGGAGCCCTGGAGCTCTGGAGGTATGGAGCTATGGTGCTATGGAGCTCTGAAGCCATGGAGCTCTGGTGCTATGGAGCTCTGGAGGTATGGAGCTCTGGAGGTATGGAGCTCTGGAGGTATGGAGCTATGGAGCCCTGGAGCTCTGGAGGTATGGAGCTATGGTGCTATGGAGCTCTGAAGCCATGGAGCTCTGGTGCTATGGAGCTCTGGAGGTATGGAGCTCTGGAGGTATGGAGCTCTGGAGGTATGGAGCTATGGAGCCCTGGAGCTCTGGAGGTATGGAGCTATGGTGCTATGGAGCTCTGAAGCCATGGAGCTCTGGTGCTATGGAGCTATGGAGCTCTGGTGCTATGGAGCTATGGAGGTATGGAGCCACCAGCCAGCACCCTCCGTGGCTGGATCAATGGAAGTGTTTTAGGTACCAGGCAGCCAAAGGGCCGAGGCCTCACGCTCGACCACGCCGGCGCAGAGTTCCAGCCGCTCGGATAAGCTCTGTCACTCACCCGCCGCGCAGCCACCGGTAACGGGGAAATGTCGCCGCCTTGTGGACACGCCGTTGTAAATGAATGGGCTTTCGCACTTAGTGCAATTTTCGCCAACTCTCTGACTTAGAGCTATGGAAGTATGGAGCTATGGAGCCACCAGCCACCCAGGCTGGAGCTCTGGAGCTCTGGAGGTATGGAGCTCTGGTGCTATGGAAGTATGGAGCTCTGGTGCTATGGAAGTATGGAGCTATGGAGGTATGGAAGTATGGAGCTATGGAAGTATGGAGCTATGGAGCTCTGGAAGTATGGAGCTATGGAGCTCTGGAGGTATGGAGCCCTGGAGCTATGGAGCCCTGGAGCTATGGAAGTATGGAGCTCTGGTGCTATGGAGCTATGGAGCTCTGGTGCTATGGAGCTATGGAGCTATGGAGCTCTGGAGCTATGGAGCTCTGGAGGTATGGAGCTATGGAGCTATGGAGCTCTGGAGGTATGGAGCTATGGAGCTATGGAAGTATGGAGCTCTGGTGCTATGGAGCTATGGAGCTCTGGTGCTATGGAGCTATGGAGCTCTGGTGCTATGGAGCTATGGAGCTATGGAGCTCTGGAAGTATGGAGCTCTGGTGCTATGGAGCTATGGAGCTCTGGTGCTATGGAGCTATGGAGCTCTGGTGCTATGGAGCTCTGGTGCTATGGAGCTCTGGTGCTATGGAGCTATGGAGCTCTGGTGCTATGGAGCTCTGGAGGTATGGAGCTCTGGAGGTATGGAGCTCTGGAGGTATGGAGCTATGGAGCCCTGGAGCTCTGGAGGTATGGAGCTATGGTGCTATGGAGCTCTGAAGCCATGGAGCTCTGGTGCTATGGAGCTATGGAGCTCTGGTGCTATGGAGCTATGGAGCTATGGAGCTCTGGAAGTATGGAGCTCTGGTGCTATGGAGCTATGGAGCTCTGGTGCTATGGAGCTATGGAGCTCTGGTGCTATGGAGCTATGGAGCTCTGGTGCTATGGAGCTCTGGTGCTATGGAGCTCTGGTGCTATGGAGCTATGGAGCTCTGGTGCTATGGAGCTATGGAGCTCTGGAGGTATGGAGCTCTGGAGGTATGGAGCTCTGGAGGTATGGAGCTATGGAGCCCTGGAGCTCTGGAGGTATGGAGCTATGGTGCTATGGAGCTCTGAAGCCATGGAGCTCTGGTGCTATGGAGCTCTGGAGCTCTGGAGGTATGGAGCTCTGGAGGTATGGAGCTATGGAGCCCTGGAGCTCTGGAGGTATGGAGCTATGGTGCTATGGAGCTCTGAAGCCATGGAGCTCTGGTGCTATGGAGCTCTGGAGCTCTGGAGGTATGGAGCTCTGGAGGTATGGAGCTCTGGAGGTATGGAGCTATGGAGCCCTGGAGCTCTGGAGGTATGGAGCTATGGTGCTATGGAGCTCTGAAGCCATGGAGCTCTGGTGCTATGGAGCTCTGGAGGTATGGAGCTCTGGAGGTATGGAGCTCTGGAGGTATGGAGCTATGGAGCCCTGGAGCTCTGGAGGTATGGAGCTATGGTGCTATGGAGCTCTGAAGCCATGGAGCTCTGGTGCTATGGAGCTCTGGAGGTATGGAGCTCTGGAGGTATGGAGCTCTGGAGGTATGGAGCTATGGAGCCCTGGAGCTCTGGAGGTATGGAGCTATGGTGCTATGGAGCTCTGAAGCCATGGAGCTCTGGTGCT
Organism: Syngnathus leptorhynchus; assembly: GCF_054491065.1. Classification (NCBI taxonomy): domain Eukaryota; kingdom Metazoa; phylum Chordata; class Actinopteri; order Syngnathiformes; family Syngnathidae; genus Syngnathus; species Syngnathus leptorhynchus. The sequence goes on along the minus strand of NW_028232080.1, from coordinate 166,014 downwards.
ATGGAGCTATGGAGCTCTGGTGCTATGGAGCTATGGAGGTATGGAGCCACCAGCCAGCACCCTCCGTGGCTGGATCAATGGAAGTGTTTTAGGTACCAGGCAGCCAAAGGGCCGAGGCCTCACGCTCGACCACGCCGGCGCAGAGTTCCAGCCGCTCGGATAAGCTCTGTCACTCACCCGCCGCGCAGCCACCGGTAACGGGGAAATGTCGCCGCCTGGCGGACACGCCGTTGTAAATGAATGGGCTTTCGCACTTAGTGCAATTTTCGCCAACTCTCTGACTTAGAGCTATGGAAGTATGGAGCTATGGAGCCACCAGCCACCCAGGCTGGAGCTATGGAGCTCTGGAGGTATGGAGCTCAGGTGCTATGGAAGTATGGAGCTATGGAGCTATGGAAGTATGGAGCTATGGAGCTATGGAGCTCTGGAAGTATGGAGCTATGGAGCTCTGGAGGTATGGAGCTATGGAGCCCTGGAGCCCTGGAGCTATGGAGCTCTGGTGCTATGGAGGTATGGAGCTCTGGAGGTATGGAGCTCTGGAGGTATGGAGCTATGGCGCTATGGAGCCCTGGAGCTATGGAGCTATGGAGCCCTGGAGCTATGGAGGTATGGAGCCCTGGAGCTATCGAGCTATGGAGCTCTGGTGCTATGGAGCTATGGAGCTCTGGTGCTATGGAGCTATGGAGCTCTGGTGCTATGGAGCTATGGAGCTCTGGTGCTATGGAGCTATGGAGCTCTGGAAGTATGGAGCTATGGAGCTCTGGAGGTATGGAGCTATGGAGCCCTGGAGCTATGGAGCCCTGGAGCTATGGAAGTATGGAGCTCTGGTGCTATGGAGCTATGGAGCTCTGGTGCTATGGAGCTATGGAGCTCTGGAGCTATGGAGCTCTGGAGGTATGGAGCTATGGAGCTATGGAGCTCTGGAGGTATGGAGCTATGGAGCTATGGAAGTATGGAGCTCTGGTGCTATGGAGCTATGGAGCTCTGGTGCTATGGAGCTATGGAGCTCTGGTGCTATGGAGCTATGGAGCTATGGAGCTCTGGAAGTATGGAGCTCTGGTGCTATGGAGCTATGGAGCTCTGGTGCTATGGAGCTATGGAGCTCTGGTGCTATGGAGCTATGGAGCTCTGGTGCTATGGAGCTCTGGTGCTATGGAGCTCTGGTGCTATGGAGCTATGGAGCTCTGGTGCTATGGAGCTATGGAGCTCTGGAGGTATGGAGCTCTGGAGGTATGGAGCTCTGGAGGTATGGAGCTTTGGAGCCCTGGAGCTCTGGAGGTATGGAGCTATGGTGCTATGGAGCTCTGAAGCCATGGAGCTCTGGTGCTATGGAGCTCTGGAGCTCTGGAGGTATGGAGCTCTGGAGGTATGGAGCTATGGAGCCCTGGAGCTCTGGAGGTATGGAGCTATGGTGCTATGGAGCTCTGAAGCCATGGAGCTCTGGTGCTATGGAGCTCTGGAGCTCTGGAGGTATGGAGCTCTGGAGGTATGGAGCTATGGAGCCCTGGAGCTCTGGAGGTATGGAGCTATGGTGCTATGGAGCTCTGAAGCCATGGAGCTCTGGTGCTATGGAGCTCTGGAGAGGCCTCGGCCCTTTGGCTGCCTGTAAATGAATGGGCTTTCGCACTTAGTGCAATTTTCGCCAACTCTCTGACTTAGAGCTATGGAAGTATGGAGCTATGGAGCCACCAGCCACCCAGGCTGGAGCTCTGGAGCTCTGGAGGTATGGAGCTCTGGTGCTATGGAAGTATGGAGCTCTGGTGCTATGGAAGTATGGAGCTATGGAGGTATGGAAGTATGGAGCTATGGAAGTATGGAGCTATGGAGCTCTGGAAGTATGGAGCTATGGAGCTCTGGAAGTATGGAGCTCTGGTGCTATGGAGCTATGGAGCTCTGGTGCTATGGAGCTATGGAGCTCTGGTGCTATGGAGCTCTGGTGCTATGGAGCTCTGGTGCTATGGAGCTATGGAGCTCTGGTGCTATGGAGCTCTGGAGGTATGGAGCTCTGGAGGTATGGAGCTCTGGAGGTATGGAGCTATGGAGCCCTGGAGCTCTGGAGGTATGGAGCTATGGTGCTATGGAGCTCTGAAGCCATGGAGCTCTGGTGCTATGGAGCTATGGAGCTCTGGTGCTATGGAGCTATGGAGCTATGGAGCTCTGGAAGTATGGAGCTCTGGTGCTATGGAGCTATGGAGCTCTGGTGCTATGGAGCTATGGAGCTCTGGTGCTATGGAGCTATGGAGCTCTGGTGCTATGGAGCTCTGGTGCTATGGAGCTCTGGTGCTATGGAGCTATGGAGCTCTGGTGCTATGGAGCTATGGAGCTCTGGAGGTATGGAGCTCTGGAGGTATGGAGCTATGGAGCCCTGGAGCTCTGGAGGTATGGAGCTATGGTGCTATGGAGCTCTGAAGCCATGGAGCTCTGGTGCTATGGAGCTCTGGAGGTATGGAGCTCTGGAGGTATGGAGCTCTGGAGGTATGGAGCTCTGGAGGTATGGAGCTATGGAGCCCTGGAGCTCTGGAGGTATGGAGCTATGGAGCTATGGAGCTCTGGAGCTATGGAGCTCTGGAGGTATGGAGCTATGGAGCTATGGAGCTCTGGAGGTATGGAGCTATGGAGCTCTGGAGGTATGGAGCTCTGGAGGTATGGAGCTATGGAGCCCTGGAGCTCTGGAGGTATGGAGCTATGGTGCTATGGAGCTCTGAAGCCATGGAGCTCTGGTGCTATGGAGCTCTGGAGGTATGGAGCTCTGGAGGTATGGAGCTCTGGAGGTATGGAGCTATGGAGCCCTGGAGCTCTGGAGGTATGGAGCTATGGTGCTATGGAGCTCTGAAGCCATGGAGCTCTGGTGCTATGGAGCTCTGGAGGTATGGAGCTCTGGAGGTATGGAGCTCTGGAGGTATGGAGCTATGGAGCCCTGGAGCTCTGGAGGTATGGAGCTATGGTGCTATGGAGCTCTGAAGCCATGGAGCTCTGGTGCTATGGAGCTATGGAGCTCTGGTGCTATGGAGGTATGGAGCTATGGAGCCCTGGAGCTCTGGAGGTATGGAGCTATGGTGCTATGGAGCTCTGAAGCCATGGAGCTCTGGTGCTATGGAGCTCTGGAGGTATGGAGCTCTGGAGGTATGGAGCTCTGGAGGTATGGAGCTATGGAGCCCTGGAGCTCTGGAGGTATGGAGCTATGGTGCTATGGAGCTCTGAAGCCATGGAGCTCTGGTGCTATGGAGCTATGGAGCTCTGGTGCTATGGAGCTATGGAGGTATGGAGCCACCAGCCAGCACCCTCCGTGGCTGGATCAATGGAAGTGTTTTAGGTACCAGGCAGCCAAAGGGCCGAGGCCTCACGCTCGACCACGCCGGCGCAGAGTTCCAGCCGCTCGGATAAGCTCTGTCACTCACCCGCCGCGCAGCCACCGGTAACGGGGAAATGTCGCCGCCTTGTGGACACGCCGTTGTAAATGAATGGGCTTTCGCACTTAGTGCAATTTTCGCCAACTCTCTGACTTAGAGCTATGGAAGTATGGAGCTATGGAGCCACCAGCCACCCAGGCTGGAGCTCTGGAGCTCTGGAGGTATGGAGCTCTGGTGCTATGGAAGTATGGAGCTCTGGTGCTATGGAAGTATGGAGCTATGGAGGTATGGAAGTATGGAGCTATGGAAGTATGGAGCTATGGAGGTCTGGAAGTATGGAGCTATGGAGCTCTGGAGGTATGGAGCCCTGGAGCTATGGAGCCCTGGAGCTATGGAAGTATGGAGCTCTGGTGCTATGGAGCTATGGAGCTCTGGTGCTATGGAGCTATGGAGCTATGGAGCTCTGGAGCTATGGAGCTCTGGAGGTATGGAGCTATGGAGCTATGGAGCTCTGGAGGTATGGAGCTATGGAGCTATGGAAGTATGGAGCTCTGGTGCTATGGAGCTATGGAGCTCTGGTGCTATGGAGCTATGGAGCTCTGGTGCTATGGAGCTATGGAGCTATGGAGCTCTGGAAGTATGGAGCTCTGGTGCTATGGAGCTATGGAGCTCTGGTGCTATGGAGCTATGGAGCTCTGGTGCTATGGAGCTCTGGTGCTATGGAGCTCTGGTGCTATGGAGCTATGGAGCTCTGGTGCTATGGAGCTATGGAGCTCTGGAGGTATGGAGCTCTGGAGGTATGGAGCTATGGAGCCCTGGAGCTCTGGAGGTATGGAGCTATGGTGCTATGGAGCTCTGAAGCCATGGAGCTCTCGTGCTATGGAGCTCTGGAGCTCTGGTGCTATGGAGCTATGGAGCTATGGAGCTCTGGAAGTATGGAGCTCTGGTGCTATGGAGCTATGGAGCTCTGGTGCTATGGAGCTATGGAGCTCTGGTGCTATGGAGCTATGGAGCTCTGGTGCTATGGAGCTCTGGAGGTATGGAGCTATGGAGCTCTGAAGCCATGGAGCTCTGGTGCTATGGAGCTCTGGAGCTCTGGAGGTATGGAGCTCTGGAGGTATGGAGCTCTGGAGGTATGGAGCTATGGAGCCCTGGAGCTCTGGAGGTATGGAGCTATGGTGCTATGGAGCTCTGAAGCCATGGAGCTCTGGTGCTATGGAGCTCTGGAGCTCTGGAGGTATGGAGCTCTGGAGGTATGGAGCTATGGAGCCCTGGAGCTCTGGAGGTATGGAGCTATGGTGCTATGGAGCTCTGAAGCCATGGAGCTCTGGTGCTATGGAGCTCTGGAGCTCTGGAGGTATGGAGCTCTGGAGGTATGGAGCTCTGGAGGTATGGAGCTATGGAGCCCTGGAGCTCTGGAGGTATGGAGCTATGGTGCTATGGAGCTCTGAAGCCATGGAGCTCTGGTGCTATGGAGCTCTGGAGGTATGGAGCTCTGGAGGTATGGAGCTCTGGAGGTATGGAGCTATGGAGCCCTGGAGCTCTGGAGGTATGGAGCTATGGTGCTATGGAGCTCTGAAGCCATGGAGCTCTGGTGCTATGGAGCTATGGAGCTCTGGTGCTATGGAGCTATGGAGGTATGGAGCCACCAGCCAGCACCCTCCGTGGCTGGATCAATGGAAGTGTTTTAGGTACCAGGCAGCCAAAGGGCCGAGGCCTCACGCTCGACCACGCCGGCGCAGAGTTCCAGCCGCTCGGATAAGCTCTGTCACTCACCCGCCGCGCAGCCACCGGTAACGGGGAAATGTCGCCGCCTGGCGGACACGCCGTTGTAAATGAATGGGCTTTCGCACTTAGTGCAATTTTCGCCAACTCTCTGACTTAGAGCTATGGAAGTATGGAGCTATGGAGCCACCAGCCACCCAGGCTGGAGCTATGGAGCTCTGGAGGTATGGAGCTCAGGTGCTATGGAAGTATGGAGCTATGGAGCTATGGAAGTATGGAGCTATGGAGCTATGGAGCTCTGGAAGTATGGAGCTATGGAGCTCTGGAGGTATGGAGCTATGGAGCCCTGGAGCCCTGGAGCTATGGAGCTCTGGTGCTATGGAGGTATGAAGCTCTGGAGGTATGGAGCTCTGGAGGTATGGAGCTATGGAGCTATGGAGCCCTGGAGCTATGGAGCTATGGAGCCCTGGAGCTATGGAGCTATGGAGCCCTGGAGCTATGGAGCTATGGAGCTCTGGTGCTATGGAGCTATGGAGCTCTGGTGCTATGGAGCTATGGAGCTCTGGTGCTATGGAGCTATGGAGCTCTGGTGCTATGGAGCTATGGAGCTCTGGAAGTATGGAGCTCTGGAAGTATGGAGCTATGGAGCTCTGGAGGTATGGAGCTATGGAGCTCTGGAGGTATGGAGCTATGGAGCCCTGGAGCTATGGAGCCCTGGAGCTATGGAAGTATGGAGCTCTGGTGCCATGGAGCTATGGAGCTCTGGTGCTATGGAGCTATGGAGCTCTGGAGCTATGGAGCTCTGGAGGTATGGAGCTATGGAGCTCTGGAGGTATGGAGCTATGGAGCTATGGAAGTATGGAGCTCTGGTGCTATGGAGCTATGGAGGTCTGGTGCTATGGAGCTATGGAGCTCTGGTGCTATGGAGCTATGGAGCTATGGAGCTCTGGAAGTATGGAGCTCTGGTGCTATGGAGCTATGGAGCTCTGGTGCTATGGAGCTATGGAGCTCTGGTGCTATGGAGCTATGGAGCTCTGGTGCTATGGAGCTATGGTGCTATGGAGCTCTGGTGCTATGGAGCTATGGAGCTCTGGTGCTATGGAGCTATGGAGCTCTGGAGGTATGGAGCTCTGGAGGTATGGAGCTCTGGAGGTATGGAGCTTTGGAGCCCTGGAGCTCTGGAGGTATGGAGCTATGGTGCTATGGAGCTCTGAAGCCATGGAGCTCTGGTGCTATGGAGCTATGGAGCTCTGGTGCTATGGAGCTATGGAGGTATGGAGCCACCAGCCAGCACCCTCCGTGGCTGGATCAATGGAAGTGTTTTAGGTACCAGGCAGCCAAAGGGCCGAGGCCTCATGCTCGACCACGCCGGCGCAGAGTTCCAGCCGCTCGGATAAGCTCTGTCACTCACCCGCCGCGCAGCCACCGGTAACGGGGAAATGTCGCCGCCTGGCGGACACGCCGTTGTAAATGAATGGGCTTTCGCACTTAGTGCAATTTTCGCCAACTCTCTGACTTAGAGCTATGGAAGTATGGAGCTATGGAGCCACCAGCCACCCAGGCTGGAGCTATGGAGCTCTGGAGGTATGGAGCTCAGGTGCTATGGAAGTATGGAGCTATGGAGCTATGGAAGTATGGAGCTATGGAGCTATGGAGCTCTGGAAGTATGGAGCTATGGAGCTCTGGAGGTATGGAGCTATGGAGCCCTGGAGCCCTGGAGCTATGGAGTTCTGGTGCTATGGAGGTATGGAGCTCTGGAGGTATGGAGCTCTGGAGGTATGGAGCTATGGAGCTATGGAGCCCTGGAGCTATGGAGCTATGGAGCCCTGGAGCTATGGAGCTATGGAGCCCTGGAGCTATGGAGCTATGGAGCTCTGGTGCTATGGAGCTATGGAGCTCTGGTGCTATGGAGCTATGGAGCTCTGGTGCTATGGAGCTATGGAGCTCTGGTGCTATGGAGCTATGGAGCTCTGGAAGTATGGAGCTATGGAGCTCTGGAGGTATGGAGCTATGGAGCCCTGGAGCTATGGAGCCCTGGAGCTATGGAAGTATGGAGCTCTGGTGCTATGGAGCTATGGAGCTCTGGTGCTATGGAGCTATGGAGCTCTGGAGCTATGGAGCTCTGGAGGTATGGAGCTATGGAGCTATGGAGCTCTGGAGGTATGGAGCTATGGAGCTATGGAAGTATGGAGCTCTGGTGCTATGGAGCTATGGAGCTCTGGTGCTATGGAGCTATGGAGCTCTGGTGCTATGGAGCTATGGAGCTCTGGAAGTATGGAGCTCTGGTGCTATGGAGCTATGAAGCTCTGGTGCTATGGAGCTATGGAGCTCTGGTGCTATGGAGCTATGGAGCTCTGGTGCTATGGAGCTCTGGTGCTATGGAGCTCTGGTGCTATGGAGCTATGGAGCTCTGGTGCTATGGAGCTATGGAGCTCTGGAGGTATGGAGCTCTGGAGGTATGGAGCTCTGGAGGTATGGAGCTTTGGAGCCCTGGAGCTCTGGAGGTATGGAGCTATGGTGCTATGGAGCTCTGAAGCCATGGAGCTCTGGTGCTATGGAGCTCTGGAGCTCTGGAGGTATGGAGCTCTGGAGGTATGGAGCTATGGAGCCCTGGAGCTCTGGAGGTATGGAGCTATGGTGCTATGGAGCTCTGAAGCCATGGAGCTCTGGTGCTATGGAGCTCTGGAGCTCTGGAGGTATGGAGCTCTGGAAGTATGGAGCTATGGAGCCCTGGAGCTCTGGAGGTATGGAGCTATGGTGCTATGGAGCTCTGAAGCCATGGAGCTCTGGTGCTATGGAGCTCTGGAGCTCTGGAGGTATGGAGCTCTGGAGGTATGGAGCTCTGGAGGTATGGAGCTATGGAGCCCTGGAGCTCTGGAGGTATGGAGCTATGGTGCTATGGAGCTCTGAAGCCATGGAGCTCTGGTGCTATGGAGCTCTGGAGGTATGGAGCTCTGGAGGTATGGAGCTCTGGAGGTATGGAGCTATGGAGCCCTGGAGCTCTGGAGGTATGGAGCTATGGTGCTATGGAGCTCTGAAGCCATGGAGCTCTGGTGCTATGGAGCTCTGGAGGTATGGAGCTCTGGAGGTATGGAGCTCTGGAGGTATGGAGCTATGGAGCCCTGGAGCTCTGGAGGTATGGAGCTATGGTGCTATGGAGCTCTGAAGCCATGGAGCTCTGGTGCTATGGAGCTCTGGAGGTATGGAGCTCTGGAGGTATGGAGCTCTGGAGGTATGGAGCTATGGAGCCCTGGAGCTCTGGAGGTATGGAGCTATGGTGCTATGGAGCTCTGAAGCCATGGAGCTCTGGTGCTATGGAGCTATGGAGCTCTGGTGCTATGGAGCTATGGAGGTATGGAGCCACCAGCCAGCACCCTCCGTGGCTGGATCAATGGAAGTGTTTTAGGTACCAGGCAGCCAAAGGGCCGAGGCCTCACGCTCGACCACGCCGGCGCAGAGTTCCAGCCGCTCGGATAAGCTCTGTCACTCACCCGCCGCGCAGCCACCGGTAACGGGGAAATGTCGCCGCCTTGTGGACACGCCGTTGTAAATGAATGGGCTTTCGCACTTAGTGCAATTTTCGCCAACTCTCTGACTTAGAGCTATGGAAGTATGGAGCTATGGAGCCACCAGCCACCCAGGCTGGAGCTCTGGAGCTCTGGAGGTATGGAGCTCTGGTGCTATGGAAGTATGGAGCTCTGGTGCTATGGAAGTATGGAGCTATGGAGGTATGGAAGTATGGAGCTATGGAAGTATGGAGCTATGGAGCTCTGGAAGTATGGAGCTATGGAGCTCTGGAGGTATGGAGCCCTGGAGCTATGGAGCCCTGGAGCTATGGAAGTATGGAGCTCTGGTGCTATGGAGCTATGGAGCTCTGGTGCTATGGAGCTATGGAGCTATGGAGCTCTGGAGCTATGGAGCTCTGGAGGTATGGAGCTATGGAGCTATGGAGCTCTGGAGGTATGGAGCTATGGAGCTATGGAAGTATGGAGCTCTGGTGCTATGGAGCTATGGAGCTCTGGTGCTATGGAGCTATGGAGCTCTGGTGCTATGGAGCTATGGAGCTATGGAGCTCTGGAAGTATGGAGCTCTGGTGCTATGGAGCTATGGAGCTCTGGTGCTATGGAGCTATGGAGCTCTGGTGCTATGGAGCTCTGGTGCTATGGAGCTCTGGTGCTATGGAGCTATGGAGCTCTGGTGCTATGGAGCTCTGGAGGTATGGAGCTCTGGAGGTATGGAGCTCTGGAGGTATGGAGCTATGGAGCCCTGGAGCTCTGGAGGTATGGAGCTATGGTGCTATGGAGCTCTGAAGCCATGGAGCTCTGGTGCTATGGAGCTATGGAGCTCTGGTGCTATGGAGCTATGGAGCTATGGAGCTCTGGAAGTATGGAGCTCTGGTGCTATGGAGCTATGGAGCTCTGGTGCTATGGAGCTATGGAGCTCTGGTGCTATGGAGCTATGGAGCTCTGGTGCTATGGAGCTCTGGTGCTATGGAGCTCTGGTGCTATGGAGCTATGGAGCTCTGGTGCTATGGAGCTATGGAGCTCTGGAGGTATGGAGCTCTGGAGGTATGGAGCTCTGGAGGTATGGAGCTATGGAGCCCTGGAGCTCTGGAGGTATGGAGCTATGGTGCTATGGAGCTCTGAAGCCATGGAGCTCTGGTGCTATGGAGCTCTGGAGCTCTGGAGGTATGGAGCTCTGGAGGTATGGAGCTATGGAGCCCTGGAGCTCTGGAGGTATGGAGCTATGGTGCTATGGAGCTCTGAAGCCATGGAGCTCTGGTGCTATGGAGCTCTGGAGCTCTGGAGGTATGGAGCTCTGGAGGTATGGAGCTCTGGAGGTATGGAGCTATGGAGCCCTGGAGCTCTGGAGGTATGGAGCTATGGTGCTATGGAGCTCTGAAGCCATGGAGCTCTGGTGCTATGGAGCTCTGGAGGTATGGAGCTCTGGAGGTATGGAGCTCTGGAGGTATGGAGCTATGGAGCCCTGGAGCTCTGGAGGTATGGAGCTATGGTGCTATGGAGCTCTGAAGCCATGGAGCTCTGGTGCTATGGAGCTCTGGAGGTATGGAGCTCTGGAGGTATGGAGCTCTGGAGGTATGGAGCTATGGAGCCCTGGAGCTCTGGAGGTATGGAGCTATGGTGCTATGGAGCTCTGAAGCCATGGAGCTCTGGTGCTATGGAGCTATGGAGCTCTGGTGCTATGGAGCTATGGAGGTATGGAGCCACCAGCCAGCACCCTCCGTGGCTGGATCAATGGAAGTGTTTTAGGTACCAGGCAGCCAAAGGGCCGAGGCCTCACGCTCGACCACGCCGGCGCAGAGTTCCAGCCGCTCGGATAAGCTCTGTCACTCACCCGCCGCGCAGCCACCGGTAACGGGGAAATGTCGCCGCCTTGTGGACACGCCGTTGTAAATGAATGGGCTTTCGCACTTAGTGCAATTTTCGCCAACTCTCTGACTTAGAGCTATGGAAGTATGGAGCTATGGAGCCACCAGCCACCCAGGCTGGAGCTATGGAGCTCTGGAGGTATGGAGCTCAGGTGCTATGGAAGTATGGAGCTCTGGTGCTATGGAAGTATGGAGCTATGGAGGTATGGAAGTATGGAGCTATGGAAGTATGGAGCTATGGAGCTCTGGAAGTATGGAGCTATGGAGCTCTGGAGGTATGGAGCCCTGGAGCTATGGAGCCCTGGAGCTATGGAAGTATGGAGCTCTGGTGCTATGGAGCTATGGAGCTCTGGTGCTATGGAGCTATGGAGCTATGGAGCTCTGGAGCTATGGAGCTCTGGAGGTATGGAGCTATGGAGCTATGGAGCTCTGGAGGTATGGAGCTATGGAGCTATGGAAGTATGGAGCTCTGGTGCTATGGAGCTATGGAGCTCTGGTGCTATGGAGCTATGGAGCTCTGGTGCTATGGAGCTATGGAGCTATGGAGCTCTGGAAGTATGGAGCTCTGGTGCTATGGAGCTATGGAGCTCTGGTGCTATGGAGCTATGGAGCTCTGGTGCTATGGAGCTCTGGTGCTATGGAGCTCTGGTGCTATGGAGCTATGGAGCTCTGGTGCTATGGAGCTCTGGAGGTATGGAGCTCTGGAGGTATGGAGCTCTGGAGGTATGGAGCTATGGAGCCCTGGAGCTCTGGAGGTATGGAGCTATGGTGCTATGGAGCTCTGAAGCCATGGAGCTCTGGTGCTATGGAGCTATGGAGCTCTGGTGCTATGGAGCTATGGAGCTATGGAGCTCTGGAAGTATGGAGCTCTGGTGCTATGGAGCTATGGAGCTCTGGTGCTATGGAGCTATGGAGCTCTGGTGCTATGGAGCTATGGAGCTCTGGTGCTATGGAGCTCTGGTGCTATGGAGCTCTGGTGCTATGGAGCTATGGAGCTCTGGTGCTATGGAGCTATGGAGCTCTGGAGGTATGGAGCTCTGGAGGTATGGAGCTCTGGAGGTATGGAGCTATGGAGCCCTGGAGCTCTGGAGGTATGGAGCTATGGTGCTATGGAGCTCTGAAGCCATGGAGCTCTGGTGCTATGGAGCTCTGGAGCTCTGGAGGTATGGAGCTCTGGAGGTATGGAGCTATGGAGCCCTGGAGCTCTGGAGGTATGGAGCTATGGTGCTATGGAGCTCTGAAGCCATGGAGCTCTGGTGCTATGGAGCTCTGGAGCTCTGGAGGTATGGAGCTCTGGAGGTATGGAGCTCTGGAGGTATGGAGCTATGGAGCCCTGGAGCTCTGGAGGTATGGAGCTATGGTGCTATGGAGCTCTGAAGCCATGGAGCTCTGGTGCTATGGAGCTCTGGAGGTATGGAGCTCTGGAGGTATGGAGCTCTGGAGGTATGGAGCTATGGAGCCCTGGAGCTCTGGAGGTATGGAGCTATGGTGCTATGGAGCTCTGAAGCCATGGAGCTCTGGTGCTATGGAGCTCTGGAGGTATGGAGCTCTGGAGGTATGGAGCTCTGGAGGTATGGAGCTATGGAGCCCTGGAGCTCTGGAGGTATGGAGCTATGGTGCTATGGAGCTCTGAAGCCATGGAGCTCTGGTGCTATGGAGCTATGGAGCTCTGGTGCTATGGAGCTATGGAGGTATGGAGCCACCAGCCAGCACCCTCCGTGGCTGGATCAATGGAAGTGTTTTAGGTACCAGGCAGCCAAAGGGCCGAGGCCTCACGCTCGACCACGCCGGCGCAGAGTTCCAGCCGCTCGGATAAGCTCTGTCACTCACCCGCCGCGCAGCCACCGGTAACGGGGAAATGTCGCCGCCTGGCGGACACGCCGTTGTAAATGAATGGGCTTTCGCACTTAGTGCAATTTTCGCCAACTCTCTGACTTAGAGCTATGGAAGTATGGAGCTATGGAGCCACCAGCCACCCAGGCTGGAGCTATGGAGCTCTGGAGGTATGGAGCTCAGGTGCTATGGAAGTATGGAGCTATGGAGCTATGGAAGTATGGAGCTATGGAGCTATGGAGCTCTGGAAGTATGGAGCTATGGAGCTCTGGAGGTATGGAGCTATGGAGCCCTGGAGCCCTGGAGCTATGGAGCTCTGGTGCTATGGAGGTATGGAGCTCTGGAGGTATGGAGCTCTGGAGGTATGGAGCTATGGCGCTATGGAGCCCTGGAGCTATGGAGCTATGGAGCCCTGGAGCTATGGAGGTATGGAGCCCTGGAGCTATCGAGCTATGGAGCTCTGGTGCTATGGAGCTATGGAGCTCTGGTGCTATGGAGCTATGGAGCTCTGGTGCTATGGAGCTATGGAGCTCTGGTGCTATGGAGCTATGGAGCTCTGGAAGTATGGAGCTATGGAGCTCTGGAGGTATGGAGCTATGGAGCCCTGGAGCTATGGAGCCCTGGAGCTATGGAAGTATGGAGCTCTGGTGCTATGGAGCTATGGAGCTCTGGTGCTATGGAGCTATGGAGCTCTGGAGCTATGGAGCTCTGGAGGTATGGAGCTATGGAGCTATGGAGCTCTGGAGGTATGGAGCTATGGAGCTATGGAAGTATGGAGCTCTGGTGCTATGGAGCTATGGAGCTCTGGTGCTATGGAGCTATGGAGCTCTGGTGCTATGGAGCTATGGAGCTATGGAGCTCTGGAAGTATGGAGCTCTGGTGCTATGGAGCTATGGAGCTCTGGTGCTATGGAGCTATGGAGCTCTGGTGCTATGGAGCTATGGAGCTCTGGTGCTATGGAGCTCTGGTGCTATGGAGCTCTGGTGCTATGGAGCTATGGAGCTCTGGTGCTATGGAGCTATGGAGCTCTGGAGGTATGGAGCTCTGGAGGTATGGAGCTCTGGAGGTATGGAGCTTTGGAGCCCTGGAGCTCTGGAGGTATGGAGCTATGGTGCTATGGAGCTCTGAAGCCATGGAGCTCTGGTGCTATGGAGCTCTGGAGCTCTGGAGGTATGGAGCTCTGGAGGTATGGAGCTATGGAGCCCTGGAGCTCTGGAGGTATGGAGCTATGGTGCTATGGAGCTCTGAAGCCATGGAGCTCTGGTGCTATGGAGCTCTGGAGCTCTGGAGGTATGGAGCTCTGGAGGTATGGAGCTATGGAGCCCTGGAGCTCTGGAGGTATGGAGCTATGGTGCTATGGAGCTCTGAAGCCATGGAGCTCTGGTGCTATGGAGCTCTGGAGAGGCCTCGGCCCTTTGGCTGCCTGTAAATGAATGGGCTTTCGCACTTAGTGCAATTTTCGCCAACTCTCTGACTTAGAGCTATGGAAGTATGGAGCTATGGAGCCACCAGCCACCCAGGCTGGAGCTCTGGAGCTCTGGAGGTATGGAGCTCTGGTGCTATGGAAGTATGGAGCTCTGGTGCTATGGAAGTATGGAGCTATGGAGGTATGGAAGTATGGAGCTATGGAAGTATGGAGCTATGGAGCTCTGGAAGTATGGAGCTATGGAGCTCTGGAAGTATGGAGCTCTGGTGCTATGGAGCTATGGAGCTCTGGTGCTATGGAGCTATGGAGCTCTGGTGCTATGGAGCTCTGGTGCTATGGAGCTCTGGTGCTATGGAGCTATGGAGCTCTGGTGCTATGGAGCTCTGGAGGTATGGAGCTCTGGAGGTATGGAGCTCTGGAGGTATGGAGCTATGGAGCCCTGGAGCTCTGGAGGTATGGAGCTATGGTGCTATGGAGCTCTGAAGCCATGGAGCTCTGGTGCTATGGAGCTATGGAGCTCTGGTGCTATGGAGCTATGGAGCTATGGAGCTCTGGAAGTATGGAGCTCTGGTGCTATGGAGCTATGGAGCTCTGGTGCTATGGAGCTATGGAGCTCTGGTGCTATGGAGCTATGGAGCTCTGGTGCTATGGAGCTCTGGTGCTATGGAGCTCTGGTGCTATGGAGCTATGGAGCTCTGGTGCTATGGAGCTATGGAGCTCTGGAGGTATGGAGCTCTGGAGGTATGGAGCTATGGAGCCCTGGAGCTCTGGAGGTATGGAGCTATGGTGCTATGGAGCTCTGAAGCCATGGAGCTCTGGTGCTATGGAGCTCTGGAGGTATGGAGCTCTGGAGGTATGGAGCTCTGGAGGTATGGAGCTCTGGAGGTATGGAGCTATGGAGCCCTGGAGCTCTGGAGGTATGGAGCTATGGAGCTATGGAGCTCTGGAGCTATGGAGCTCTGGAGGTATGGAGCTATGGAGCTATGGAGCTCTGGAGGTATGGAGCTATGGAGCTCTGGAGGTATGGAGCTCTGGAGGTATGGAGCTATGGAGCCCTGGAGCTCTGGAGGTATGGAGCTATGGTGCTATGGAGCTCTGAAGCCATGGAGCTCTGGTGCTATGGAGCTCTGGAGGTATGGAGCTCTGGAGGTATGGAGCTCTGGAGGTATGGAGCTATGGAGCCCTGGAGCTCTGGAGGTATGGAGCTATGGTGCTATGGAGCTCTGAAGCCATGGAGCTCTGGTGCTATGGAGCTCTGGAGGTATGGAGCTCTGGAGGTATGGAGCTCTGGAGGTATGGAGCTATGGAGCCCTGGAGCTCTGGAGGTATGGAGCTATGGTGCTATGGAGCTCTGAAGCCATGGAGCTCTGGTGCTATGGAGCTATGGAGCTCTGGTGCTATGGAGCTATGGAGGTATGGAGCCACCAGCCAGCACCCTCCGTGGCTGGATCAATGGAAGTGTTTTAGGTACCAGGCAGCCAAAGGGCCGAGGCCTCACGCTCGACCACGCCGGCGCAGAGTTCCAGCCGCTCGGATAAGCTCTGTCACTCACCCGCCGCGCAGCCACCGGTAACGGGGAAATGTCGCCGCCTTGTGGACACGCCGTTGTAAATGAATGGGCTTTCGCACTTAGTGCAATTTTCGCCAACTCTCTGACTGGAGCTATGGAAGTATGGAGCTATGGAGCCACCAGCCACCCAGGCTGGAGCTATGGAGCTCTGGAGGTATGGAGCTCAGGTGCTATGGAAGTATGGAGCTATGGAGCTATGGAAGTATGGAGCTATGGAGCTATGGAGCTCTGGAAGTATGGAGCTATGGAGCTCTGGAGGTATGGAGCTATGGAGCCCTGGAGCCCTGGAGCTATGGAGCTCTGGTGCTATGGAGGTATGGAGCTCTGGAGGTATGGAGCTCTGGAGGTATGGAGCTATGGAGCTATGGAGCCCTGGAGCTATGGAGCTATGGAGCCCTGGAGCTATGGAGCTATGGAGCCCTGGAGCTATGGAGCTATGGAGCTCTGGTGCTATGGAGCTATGGAGCTCTGGTGCTATGGAGCTATGGAGCTCTGGTGCTATGGAGCTATGGAGCTCTGGAAGTATGGAGCTATGGAGCTCTGGAGGTATGGAGCTATGGAGCTCTGGAGGTATGGAGCTATGGAGCCCTGGAGCTATGGAGCCCTGGAGCTATGGAAGTATGGAGCTCTGGTGCTATGGAGCTATGGAGCTCTGGTGCTATGGAGCTATGGAGCTCTGGAGCTATGGAGCTCTGGAGGTATGGAGCTATGGAGCTATGGAGCTCTGGAGGTATGGAGCTATGGAGCTATGGAAGTATGGAGCTCTGGTGCTATGGAGCTATGGAGCTCTGGTGCTATGGAGCTATGGAGCTCTGGTGCTATGGAGCTATGGAGCTCTGGAAGTATGGAGCTCTGGTGCTATGGAGCTATGGAGCTCTGGTGCTATGGAGCTATGGAGCTCTGGTGCTATGGAGCTATGGAGCTCTGGTGCTATGGAGCTCTGGTGCTATGGAGCTCTGGTGCTATGGAGCTATGGAGCTCTGGTGCTATGGAGCTATGGAGCTCTGGAGGTATGGAGCTCTGGAGGTATGGAGCTCTGGAGGTATGGAGCTTTGTAGCCCTGGAGCTCTGGAGGTATGGAGCTATGGTGCTATGGAGCTCTGAAGCCATGGAGCTCTGGTGCTATGGAGCTCTGGAGCTCTGGAGGTATGGAGCTCTGGAGGTATGGAGCTATGGAGCCCTGGAGCTCTGGAGGTATGGAGCTATGGTGCTATGGAGCTCTGAAGCCATGGAGCTCTGGTCCTATGGAGCTCTGGAGCTCTGGAGGTATGGAGCTCTGGAGGTATGGAGCTATGGAGCCCTGGAGCTCTGGAGGTATGGAGCTATGGTGCTATGGAGCTCTGAAGCCATGGAGCTCTGGTGCTATGGAGCTCTGGAGCTCTGGAGGTATGGAGCTCTGGAGGTATGGAGCTCTGGAGGTATGGAGCTATGGAGCCCTGGAGCTCTGGAGGTATGGAGCTATGGTGCTATGGAGCTCTGAAGCCATGGAGCTCTGGTGCTATGGAGCTCTGGAGGTATGGAGCTCTGGAGGTATGGAGCTATGGAGCCCTGGAGCTCTGGAGGTATGGAGCTATGGTGCTATGGAGCTCTGAAGCCATGGAGCTCTGGTGCTATGGAGCTCTGGAGGTATGGAGCTCTGGAGGTATGGAGCTATGGAGCCCTGGAGCTCTGGAGGTATGGAGCTATGGTGCTATGGAGCTCTGAAGCCATGGAGCTCTGGTGCTATGGAGCTCTGGAGGTATGGAGCTCTGGAGGTATGGAGCTCTGGAGGTATGGAGCTATGGAGCCCTGGAGCTCTGGAGGTATGGAGCTATGGTGCTATGGAGCTCTGAAGCCATGGAGCTCTGGTGCTATGGAGCTATGGAGCTCTGGTGCTATGGAGCTATGGAGGTATGGAGCCACCAGCCAGCACCCTCCGTGGCTGGATCAATGGAAGTGTTTTAGGTACCAGGCAGCCAAAGGGCCGAGGCCTCACGCTCGACCACGCCGGCGCAGAGTTCCAGCCGCTCGGATAAGCTCTGTCACTCACCCGCCGCGCAGCCACCGGTAACGGGGAAATGTCGCCGCCTTGTGGACACGCCGTTGTAAATGAATGGGCTTTCGCACTTAGTGCAATTTTCGCCAACTCTCTGACTTAGAGCTATGGAAGTATGGAGCTATGGAGCCACCAGCCACCCAGGCTGGAGCTCTGGAGCTCTGGAGGTATGGAGCTCTGGTGCTATGGAAGTATGGAGCTCTGGTGCTATGGAAGTATGGAGCTATGGAGGTATGGAAGTATGGAGCTATGGAAGTATGGAGCTATGGAGCTATGGAAGTATGGAGCTATGGAGCTCTGGAGGTATGGAGCCCTGGAGCTATGGAGCCCTGGAGCTATGGAAGTATGGAGCTCTGGTGCTATGGAGCTATGGAGCTCTGGTGCTATGGAGCTATGGAGCTATGGAGCTCTGGAGCTATGGAGCTCTGGAGGTATGGAGCTATGGAGCTATGGAGCTCTGGAGGTATGGAGCTATGGAGCTATGGAAGTATGGAGCTCTGGTGCTATGGAGCTATGGAGCTCTGGTGCTATGGAGCTATGGAGCTCTGGTGCTATGGAGCTATGGAGCTATGGAGCTCTGGAAGTATGGAGCTCTGGTGCTATGGAGCTATGGAGCTCTGGTGCTATGGAGCTATGGAGCTCTGGTGCTATGGAGCTCTGGTGCTATGGAGCTCTGGTGCTATGGAGCTATGGAGCTCTGGTGCTATGGAGCTATGGAGCTCTGGAGGTATGGAGCTCTGGAGGTATGGAGCTATGGAGCCCTGGAGCTCTGGAGGTATGGAGCTATGGTGCTATGGAGCTCTGAAGCCATGGAGCTCTCGTGCTATGGAGCTCTGGAGCTCTGGTGCTATGGAGCTATGGAGCTATGGAGCTCTGGAAGTATGGAGCTCTGGTGCTATGGAGCTATGGAGCTCTGGTGCTATGGAGCTATGGAGCTCTGGTGCTATGGAGCTATGGAGCTCTGGTGCTATGGAGCTCTGGAGGTATGGAGCTATGGAGCTCTGAAGCCATGGAGCTCTGGTGCTATGGAGCTCTGGAGCTCTGGAGGTATGGAGCTCTGGAGGTATGGAGCTCTGGAGGTATGGAGCTATGGAGCCCTGGAGCTCTGGAGGTATGGAGCTATGGTGCTATGGAGCTCTGAAGCCATGGAGCTCTGGTGCTATGGAGCTCTGGAGCTCTGGAGGTATGGAGCTCTGGAGGTATGGAGCTATGGAGCCCTGGAGCTCTGGAGGTATGGAGCTATGGTGCTATGGAGCTCTGAAGCCATGGAGCTCTGGTGCTATGGAGCTCTGGAGCTCTGGAGGTATGGAGCTCTGGAGGTATGGAGCTCTGGAGGTATGGAGCTATGGAGCCCTGGAGCTCTGGAGGTATGGAGCTATGGTGCTATGGAGCTCTGAAGCCATGGAGCTCTGGTGCTATGGAGCTCTGGAGGTATGGAGCTCTGGAGGTATGGAGCTCTGGAGGTATGGAGCTATGGAGCCCTGGAGCTCTGGAGGTATGGAGCTATGGTGCTATGGAGCTCTGAAGCCATGGAGCTCTGGTGCTATGGAGCTATGGAGCTCTGGTGCTATGGAGCTATGGAGGTATGGAGCCACCAGCCAGCACCCTCCGTGGCTGGATCAATGGAAGTGTTTTAGGTACCAGGCAGCCAAAGGGCCGAGGCCTCACGCTCGACCACGCCGGCGCAGAGTTCCAGCCGCTCGGATAAGCTCTGTCACTCACCCGCCGCGCAGCCACCGGTAACGGGGAAATGTCGCCGCCTTGTGGACACGCCGTTGTAAATGAATGGGCTTTCGCACTTAGTGCAATTTTCGCCAACTCTCTGACTTAGAGCTATGGAAGTATGGAGCTATGGAGCCACCAGCCACCCAGGCTGGAGCTCTGGAGCTCTGGAGGTATGGAGCTCTGGTGCTATGGAAGTATGGAGCTCTGGTGCTATGGAAGTATGGAGCTATGGAGGTATGGAAGTATGGAGCTATGGAAGTATGGAGCTATGGAGCTATGGAAGTATGGAGCTATGGAGCTCTGGAGGTATGGAGCCCTGGAGCTATGGAGCCCTGGAGCTATGGAAGTATGGAGCTCTGGTGCTATGGAGCTATGGAGCTCTGGTGCTATGGAGCTATGGAGCTATGGAGCTCTGGAGCTATGGAGCTCTGGAGGTATGGAGCTATGGAGCTATGGAGCTCTGGAGGTATGGAGCTATGGAGCTATGGAAGTATGGAGCTCTGGTGCTATGGAGCTATGGAGCTCTGGTGCTATGGAGCTATGGAGCTCTGGTGCTATGGAGCTATGGAGCTATGGAGCTCTGGAAGTATGGAGCTCTGGTGCTATGGAGCTATGGAGCTCTGGTGCTATGGAGCTATGGAGCTCTGGTGCTATGGAGCTCTGGTGCTATGGAGCTCTGGTGCTATGGAGCTATGGAGCTCTGGTGCTATGGAGCTATGGAGCTCTGGAGGTATGGAGCTCTGGAGGTATGGAGCTATGGAGCCCTGGAGCTCTGGAGGTATGGAGCTATGGTGCTATGGAGCTCTGAAGCCATGGAGCTCTCGTGCTATGGAGCTCTGGAGCTCTGGTGCTATGGAGCTATGGAGCTATGGAGCTCTGGAAGTATGGAGCTCTGGTGCTATGGAGCTATGGAGCTCTGGTGCTATGGAGCTATGGAGCTCTGGTGCTATGGAGCTATGGAGCTCTGGTGCTATGGAGCTCTGGAGGTATGGAGCTATGGAGCTCTGAAGCCATGGAGCTCTGGTGCTATGGAGCTCTGGAGCTCTGGAGGTATGGAGCTCTGGAGGTATGGAGCTCTGGAGGTATGGAGCTATGGAGCCCTGGAGCTCTGGAGGTATGGAGCTATGGTGCTATGGAGCTCTGAAGCCATGGAGCTCTGGTGCTATGGAGCTCTGGAGCTCTGGAGGTATGGAGCTCTGGAGGTATGGAGCTATGGAGCCCTGGAGCTCTGGAGGTATGGAGCTATGGTGCTATGGAGCTCTGAAGCCATGGAGCTCTGGTGCTATGGAGCTCTGGAGCTCTGGAGGTATGGAGCTCTGGAGGTATGGAGCTCTGGAGGTATGGAGCTATGGAGCCCTGGAGCTCTGGAGGTATGGAGCTATGGTGCTATGGAGCTCTGAAGCCATGGAGCTCTGGTGCTATGGAGCTCTGGAGGTATGGAGCTCTGGAGGTATGGAGCTCTGGAGGTATGGAGCTATGGAGCCCTGGAGCTCTGGAGGTATGGAGCTATGGTGCTATGGAGCTCTGAAGCCATGGAGCTCTGGTGCTATGGAGCTATGGAGCTCTGGTGCTATGGAGCTATGGAGGTATGGAGCCACCAGCCAGCACCCTCCGTGGCTGGATCAATGGAAGTGTTTTAGGTACCAGGCAGCCAAAGGGCCGAGGCCTCACGCTCGACCACGCCGGCGCAGAGTTCCAGCCGCTCGGATAAGCTCTGTCACTCACCCGCCGCGCAGCCACCGGTAACGGGGAAATGTCGCCGCCTGGCGGACACGCCGTTGTAAATGAATGGGCTTTCGCACTTAGTGCAATTTTCGCCAACTCTCTGACTTAGAGCTATGGAAGTATGGAGCTATGGAGCCACCAGCCACCCAGGCTGGAGCTATGGAGCTCTGGAGGTATGGAGCTCAGGTGCTATGGAAGTATGGAGCTATGGAGCTATGGAAGTATGGAGCTATGGAGCTATGGAGCTCTGGAAGTATGGAGCTATGGAGCTCTGGAGGTATGGAGCTATGGAGCCCTGGAGCCCTGGAGCTATGGAGCTCTGGTGCTATGGAGGTATGAAGCTCTGGAGGTATGGAGCTCTGGAGGTATGGAGCTATGGAGCTATGGAGCCCTGGAGCTATGGAGCTATGGAGCCCTGGAGCTATGGAGCTATGGAGCCCTGGAGCTATGGAGCTATGGAGCTCTGGTGCTATGGAGCTATGGAGCTCTGGTGCTATGGAGCTATGGAGCTCTGGTGCTATGGAGCTATGGAGCTCTGGTGCTATGGAGCTATGGAGCTCTGGAAGTATGGAGCTCTGGAAGTATGGAGCTATGGAGCTCTGGAGGTATGGAGCTATGGAGCTCTGGAGGTATGGAGCTATGGAGCCCTGGAGCTATGGAGCCCTGGAGCTATGGAAGTATGGAGCTCTGGTGCCATGGAGCTATGGAGCTCTGGTGCTATGGAGCTATGGAGCTCTGGAGCTATGGAGCTCTGGAGGTATGGAGCTATGGAGCTCTGGAGGTATGGAGCTATGGAGCTATGGAAGTATGGAGCTCTGGTGCTATGGAGCTATGGAGGTCTGGTGCTATGGAGCTATGGAGCTCTGGTGCTATGGAGCTATGGAGCTATGGAGCTCTGGAAGTATGGAGCTCTGGTGCTATGGAGCTATGGAGCTCTGGTGCTATGGAGCTATGGAGCTCTGGTGCTATGGAGCTATGGAGCTCTGGTGCTATGGAGCTATGGTGCTATGGAGCTCTGGTGCTATGGAGCTATGGAGCTCTGGTGCTATGGAGCTATGGAGCTCTGGAGGTATGGAGCTCTGGAGGTATGGAGCTCTGGAGGTATGGAGCTTTGGAGCCCTGGAGCTCTGGAGGTATGGAGCTATGGTGCTATGGAGCTCTGAAGCCATGGAGCTCTGGTGCTATGGAGCTATGGAGCTCTGGTGCTATGGAGCTATGGAGGTATGGAGCCACCAGCCAGCACCCTCCGTGGCTGGATCAATGGAAGTGTTTTAGGTACCAGGCAGCCAAAGGGCCGAGGCCTCATGCTCGACCACGCCGGCGCAGAGTTCCAGCCGCTCGGATAAGCTCTGTCACTCACCCGCCGCGCAGCCACCGGTAACGGGGAAATGTCGCCGCCTGGCGGACACGCCGTTGTAAATGAATGGGCTTTCGCACTTAGTGCAATTTTCGCCAACTCTCTGACTTAGAGCTATGGAAGTATGGAGCTATGGAGCCACCAGCCACCCAGGCTGGAGCTATGGAGCTCTGGAGGTATGGAGCTCAGGTGCTATGGAAGTATGGAGCTATGGAGCTATGGAAGTATGGAGCTATGGAGCTATGGAGCTCTGGAAGTATGGAGCTATGGAGCTCTGGAGGTATGGAGCTATGGAGCCCTGGAGCCCTGGAGCTATGGAGTTCTGGTGCTATGGAGGTATGGAGCTCTGGAGGTATGGAGCTCTGGAGGTATGGAGCTATGGAGCTATGGAGCCCTGGAGCTATGGAGCTATGGAGCCCTGGAGCTATGGAGCTATGGAGCCCTGGAGCTATGGAGCTATGGAGCTCTGGTGCTATGGAGCTATGGAGCTCTGGTGCTATGGAGCTATGGAGCTCTGGTGCTATGGAGCTATGGAGCTCTGGTGCTATGGAGCTATGGAGCTCTGGAAGTATGGAGCTATGGAGCTCTGGAGGTATGGAGCTATGGAGCCCTGGAGCTATGGAGCCCTGGAGCTATGGAAGTATGGAGCTCTGGTGCTATGGAGCTATGGAGCTCTGGTGCTATGGAGCTATGGAGCTCTGGAGCTATGGAGCTCTGGAGGTATGGAGCTATGGAGCTATGGAGCTCTGGAGGTATGGAGCTATGGAGCTATGGAAGTATGGAGCTCTGGTGCTATGGAGCTATGGAGCTCTGGTGCTATGGAGCTATGGAGCTCTGGTGCTATGGAGCTATGGAGCTCTGGAAGTATGGAGCTCTGGTGCTATGGAGCTATGGAGCTCTGGTGCTATGGAGCTATGGAGCTCTGGTGCTATGGAGCTATGGAGCTCTGGTGCTATGGAGCTCTGGTGCTATGGAGCTCTGGTGCTATGGAGCTATGGAGCTCTGGTGCTATGGAGCTATGGAGCTCTGGAGGTATGGAGCTCTGGAGGTATGGAGCTCTGGAGGTATGGAGCTTTGGAGCCCTGGAGCTCTGGAGGTATGGAGCTATGGTGCTATGGAGCTCTGAAGCCATGGAGCTCTGGTGCTATGGAGCTCTGGAGCTCTGGAGGTATGGAGCTCTGGAGGTATGGAGCTATGGAGCCCTGGAGCTCTGGAGGTATGGAGCTATGGTGCTATGGAGCTCTGAAGCCATGGAGCTCTGGTGCTATGGAGCTCTGGAGCTCTGGAGGTATGGAGCTCTGGAAGTATGGAGCTATGGAGCCCTGGAGCTCTGGAGGTATGGAGCTATGGTGCTATGGAGCTCTGAAGCCATGGAGCTCTGGTGCTATGGAGCTCTGGAGCTCTGGAGGTATGGAGCTCTGGAGGTATGGAGCTCTGGAGGTATGGAGCTATGGAGCCCTGGAGCTCTGGAGGTATGGAGCTATGGTGCTATGGAGCTCTGAAGCCATGGAGCTCTGGTGCTATGGAGCTCTGGAGGTATGGAGCTCTGGAGGTATGGAGCTCTGGAGGTATGGAGCTATGGAGCCCTGGAGCTCTGGAGGTATGGAGCTATGGTGCTATGGAGCTCTGAAGCCATGGAGCTCTGGTGCTATGGAGCTCTGGAGGTATGGAGCTCTGGAGGTATGGAGCTCTGGAGGTATGGAGCTATGGAGCCCTGGAGCTCTGGAGGTATGGAGCTATGGTGCTATGGAGCTCTGAAGCCATGGAGCTCTGGTGCTATGGAGCTCTGGAGGTATGGAGCTCTGGAGGTATGGAGCTCTGGAGGTATGGAGCTATGGAGCCCTGGAGCTCTGGAGGTATGGAGCTATGGTGCTATGGAGCTCTGAAGCCATGGAGCTCTGGTGCTATGGAGCTATGGAGCTCTGGTGCTATGGAGCTATGGAGGTATGGAGCCACCAGCCAGCACCCTCCGTGGCTGGATCAATGGAAGTGTTTTAGGTACCAGGCAGCCAAAGGGCCGAGGCCTCACGCTCGACCACGCCGGCGCAGAGTTCCAGCCGCTCGGATAAGCTCTGTCACTCACCCGCCGCGCAGCCACCGGTAACGGGGAAATGTCGCCGCCTTGTGGACACGCCGTTGTAAATGAATGGGCTTTCGCACTTAGTGCAATTTTCGCCAACTCTCTGACTTAGAGCTATGGAAGTATGGAGCTATGGAGCCACCAGCCACCCAGGCTGGAGCTCTGGAGCTCTGGAGGTATGGAGCTCTGGTGCTATGGAAGTATGGAGCTCTGGTGCTATGGAAGTATGGAGCTATGGAGGTATGGAAGTATGGAGCTATGGAAGTATGGAGCTATGGAGCTCTGGAAGTATGGAGCTATGGAGCTCTGGAGGTATGGAGCCCTGGAGCTATGGAGCCCTGGAGCTATGGAAGTATGGAGCTCTGGTGCTATGGAGCTATGGAGCTCTGGTGCTATGGAGCTATGGAGCTATGGAGCTCTGGAGCTATGGAGCTCTGGAGGTATGGAGCTATGGAGCTATGGAGCTCTGGAGGTATGGAGCTATGGAGCTATGGAAGTATGGAGCTCTGGTGCTATGGAGCTATGGAGCTCTGGTGCTATGGAGCTATGGAGCTCTGGTGCTATGGAGCTATGGAGCTATGGAGCTCTGGAAGTATGGAGCTCTGGTGCTATGGAGCTATGGAGCTCTGGTGCTATGGAGCTATGGAGCTCTGGTGCTATGGAGCTCTGGTGCTATGGAGCTCTGGTGCTATGGAGCTATGGAGCTCTGGTGCTATGGAGCTCTGGAGGTATGGAGCTCTGGAGGTATGGAGCTCTGGAGGTATGGAGCTATGGAGCCCTGGAGCTCTGGAGGTATGGAGCTATGGTGCTATGGAGCTCTGAAGCCATGGAGCTCTGGTGCTATGGAGCTATGGAGCTCTGGTGCTATGGAGCTATGGAGCTATGGAGCTCTGGAAGTATGGAGCTCTGGTGCTATGGAGCTATGGAGCTCTGGTGCTATGGAGCTATGGAGCTCTGGTGCTATGGAGCTATGGAGCTCTGGTGCTATGGAGCTCTGGTGCTATGGAGCTCTGGTGCTATGGAGCTATGGAGCTCTGGTGCTATGGAGCTATGGAGCTCTGGAGGTATGGAGCTCTGGAGGTATGGAGCTCTGGAGGTATGGAGCTATGGAGCCCTGGAGCTCTGGAGGTATGGAGCTATGGTGCTATGGAGCTCTGAAGCCATGGAGCTCTGGTGCTATGGAGCTCTGGAGCTCTGGAGGTATGGAGCTCTGGAGGTATGGAGCTATGGAGCCCTGGAGCTCTGGAGGTATGGAGCTATGGTGCTATGGAGCTCTGAAGCCATGGAGCTCTGGTGCTATGGAGCTCTGGAGCTCTGGAGGTATGGAGCTCTGGAGGTATGGAGCTCTGGAGGTATGGAGCTATGGAGCCCTGGAGCTCTGGAGGTATGGAGCTATGGTGCTATGGAGCTCTGAAGCCATGGAGCTCTGGTGCTATGGAGCTCTGGAGGTATGGAGCTCTGGAGGTATGGAGCTCTGGAGGTATGGAGCTATGGAGCCCTGGAGCTCTGGAGGTATGGAGCTATGGTGCTATGGAGCTCTGAAGCCATGGAGCTCTGGTGCTATGGAGCTCTGGAGGTATGGAGCTCTGGAGGTATGGAGCTCTGGAGGTATGGAGCTATGGAGCCCTGGAGCTCTGGAGGTATGGAGCTATGGTGCTATGGAGCTCTGAAGCCATGGAGCTCTGGTGCTATGGAGCTATGGAGCTCTGGTGCTATGGAGCTATGGAGGTATGGAGCCACCAGCCAGCACCCTCCGTGGCTGGATCAATGGAAGTGTTTTAGGTACCAGGCAGCCAAAGGGCCGAGGCCTCACGCTCGACCACGCCGGCGCAGAGTTCCAGCCGCTCGGATAAGCTCTGTCACTCACCCGCCGCGCAGCCACCGGTAACGGGGAAATGTCGCCGCCTGGCGGACACGCCGTTGTAAATGAATGGGCTTTCGCACTTAGTGCAATTTTCGCCAACTCTCTGACTTAGAGCTATGGAAGTATGGAGCTATGGAGCCACCAGCCACCCAGGCTGGAGCTATGGAGCTCTGGAGGTATGGAGCTCAGGTGCTATGGAAGTATGGAGCTATGGAGCTATGGAAGTATGGAGCTATGGAGCTATGGAGCTCTGGAAGTATGGAGCTATGGAGCTCTGGAGGTATGGAGCTATGGAGCCCTGGAGCCCTGGAGCTATGGAGCTCTGGTGCTATGGAGGTATGGAGCTCTGGAGGTATGGAGCTCTGGAGGTATGGAGCTATGGCGCTATGGAGCCCTGGAGCTATGGAGCTATGGAGCCCTGGAGCTATGGAGGTATGGAGCCCTGGAGCTATCGAGCTATGGAGCTCTGGTGCTATGGAGCTATGGAGCTCTGGTGCTATGGAGCTATGGAGCTCTGGTGCTATGGAGCTATGGAGCTCTGGTGCTATGGAGCTATGGAGCTCTGGAAGTATGGAGCTATGGAGCTCTGGAGGTATGGAGCTATGGAGCCCTGGAGCTATGGAGCCCTGGAGCTATGGAAGTATGGAGCTCTGGTGCTATGGAGCTATGGAGCTCTGGTGCTATGGAGCTATGGAGCTCTGGAGCTATGGAGCTCTGGAGGTATGGAGCTATGGAGCTATGGAGCTCTGGAGGTATGGAGCTATGGAGCTATGGAAGTATGGAGCTCTGGTGCTATGGAGCTATGGAGCTCTGGTGCTATGGAGCTATGGAGCTCTGGTGCTATGGAGCTATGGAGCTATGGAGCTCTGGAAGTATGGAGCTCTGGTGCTATGGAGCTATGGAGCTCTGGTGCTATGGAGCTATGGAGCTCTGGTGCTATGGAGCTATGGAGCTCTGGTGCTATGGAGCTCTGGTGCTATGGAGCTCTGGTGCTATGGAGCTATGGAGCTCTGGTGCTATGGAGCTATGGAGCTCTGGAGGTATGGAGCTCTGGAGGTATGGAGCTCTGGAGGTATGGAGCTTTGGAGCCCTGGAGCTCTGGAGGTATGGAGCTATGGTGCTATGGAGCTCTGAAGCCATGGAGCTCTGGTGCTATGGAGCTCTGGAGCTCTGGAGGTATGGAGCTCTGGAGGTATGGAGCTATGGAGCCCTGGAGCTCTGGAGGTATGGAGCTATGGTGCTATGGAGCTCTGAAGCCATGGAGCTCTGGTGCTATGGAGCTCTGGAGCTCTGGAGGTATGGAGCTCTGGAGGTATGGAGCTATGGAGCCCTGGAGCTCTGGAGGTATGGAGCTATGGTGCTATGGAGCTCTGAAGCCATGGAGCTCTGGTGCTATGGAGCTCTGGAGAGGCCTCGGCCCTTTGGCTGCCTGTAAATGAATGGGCTTTCGCACTTAGTGCAATTTTCGCCAACTCTCTGACTTAGAGCTATGGAAGTATGGAGCTATGGAGCCACCAGCCACCCAGGCTGGAGCTCTGGAGCTCTGGAGGTATGGAGCTCTGGTGCTATGGAAGTATGGAGCTCTGGTGCTATGGAAGTATGGAGCTATGGAGGTATGGAAGTATGGAGCTATGGAAGTATGGAGCTATGGAGCTCTGGAAGTATGGAGCTATGGAGCTCTGGAAGTATGGAGCTCTGGTGCTATGGAGCTATGGAGCTCTGGTGCTATGGAGCTATGGAGCTCTGGTGCTATGGAGCTCTGGTGCTATGGAGCTCTGGTGCTATGGAGCTATGGAGCTCTGGTGCTATGGAGCTCTGGAGGTATGGAGCTCTGGAGGTATGGAGCTCTGGAGGTATGGAGCTATGGAGCCCTGGAGCTCTGGAGGTATGGAGCTATGGTGCTATGGAGCTCTGAAGCCATGGAGCTCTGGTGCTATGGAGCTATGGAGCTCTGGTGCTATGGAGCTATGGAGCTATGGAGCTCTGGAAGTATGGAGCTCTGGTGCTATGGAGCTATGGAGCTCTGGTGCTATGGAGCTATGGAGCTCTGGTGCTATGGAGCTATGGAGCTCTGGTGCTATGGAGCTCTGGTGCTATGGAGCTCTGGTGCTATGGAGCTATGGAGCTCTGGTGCTATGGAGCTATGGAGCTCTGGAGGTATGGAGCTCTGGAGGTATGGAGCTATGGAGCCCTGGAGCTCTGGAGGTATGGAGCTATGGTGCTATGGAGCTCTGAAGCCATGGAGCTCTGGTGCTATGGAGCTCTGGAGGTATGGAGCTCTGGAGGTATGGAGCTCTGGAGGTATGGAGCTCTGGAGGTATGGAGCTATGGAGCCCTGGAGCTCTGGAGGTATGGAGCTATGGAGCTATGGAGCTCTGGAGCTATGGAGCTCTGGAGGTATGGAGCTATGGAGCTATGGAGCTCTGGAGGTATGGAGCTATGGAGCTCTGGAGGTATGGAGCTCTGGAGGTATGGAGCTATGGAGCCCTGGAGCTCTGGAGGTATGGAGCTATGGTGCTATGGAGCTCTGAAGCCATGGAGCTCTGGTGCTATGGAGCTCTGGAGGTATGGAGCTCTGGAGGTATGGAGCTCTGGAGGTATGGAGCTATGGAGCCCTGGAGCTCTGGAGGTATGGAGCTATGGTGCTATGGAGCTCTGAAGCCATGGAGCTCTGGTGCTATGGAGCTCTGGAGGTATGGAGCTCTGGAGGTATGGAGCTCTGGAGGTATGGAGCTATGGAGCCCTGGAGCTCTGGAGGTATGGAGCTATGGTGCTATGGAGCTCTGAAGCCATGGAGCTCTGGTGCTATGGAGCTATGGAGCTCTGGTGCTATGGAGCTATGGAGGTATGGAGCCACCAGCCAGCACCCTCCGTGGCTGGATCAATGGAAGTGTTTTAGGTACCAGGCAGCCAAAGGGCCGAGGCCTCACGCTCGACCACGCCGGCGCAGAGTTCCAGCCGCTCGGATAAGCTCTGTCACTCACCCGCCGCGCAGCCACCGGTAACGGGGAAATGTCGCCGCCTTGTGGACACGCCGTTGTAAATGAATGGGCTTTCGCACTTAGTGCAATTTTCGCCAACTCTCTGACTGGAGCTATGGAAGTATGGAGCTATGGAGCCACCAGCCACCCAGGCTGGAGCTATGGAGCTCTGGAGGTATGGAGCTCAGGTGCTATGGAAGTATGGAGCTATGGAGCTATGGAAGTATGGAGCTATGGAGCTATGGAGCTCTGGAAGTATGGAGCTATGGAGCTCTGGAGGTATGGAGCTATGGAGCCCTGGAGCCCTGGAGCTATGGAGCTCTGGTGCTATGGAGGTATGGAGCTCTGGAGGTATGGAGCTCTGGAGGTATGGAGCTATGGAGCTATGGAGCCCTGGAGCTATGGAGCTATGGAGCCCTGGAGCTATGGAGCTATGGAGCCCTGGAGCTATGGAGCTATGGAGCTCTGGTGCTATGGAGCTATGGAGCTCTGGTGCTATGGAGCTATGGAGCTCTGGTGCTATGGAGCTATGGAGCTCTGGAAGTATGGAGCTATGGAGCTCTGGAGGTATGGAGCTATGGAGCTCTGGAGGTATGGAGCTATGGAGCCCTGGAGCTATGGAGCCCTGGAGCTATGGAAGTATGGAGCTCTGGTGCTATGGAGCTATGGAGCTCTGGTGCTATGGAGCTATGGAGCTCTGGAGCTATGGAGCTCTGGAGGTATGGAGCTATGGAGCTATGGAGCTCTGGAGGTATGGAGCTATGGAGCTATGGAAGTATGGAGCTCTGGTGCTATGGAGCTATGGAGCTCTGGTGCTATGGAGCTATGGAGCTCTGGTGCTATGGAGCTATGGAGCTCTGGAAGTATGGAGCTCTGGTGCTATGGAGCTATGGAGCTCTGGTGCTATGGAGCTATGGAGCTCTGGTGCTATGGAGCTATGGAGCTCTGGTGCTATGGAGCTCTGGTGCTATGGAGCTCTGGTGCTATGGAGCTATGGAGCTCTGGTGCTATGGAGCTATGGAGCTCTGGAGGTATGGAGCTCTGGAGGTATGGAGCTCTGGAGGTATGGAGCTTTGTAGCCCTGGAGCTCTGGAGGTATGGAGCTATGGTGCTATGGAGCTCTGAAGCCATGGAGCTCTGGTGCTATGGAGCTCTGGAGCTCTGGAGGTATGGAGCTCTGGAGGTATGGAGCTATGGAGCCCTGGAGCTCTGGAGGTATGGAGCTATGGTGCTATGGAGCTCTGAAGCCATGGAGCTCTGGTGCTATGGAGCTCTGGAGCTCTGGAGGTATGGAGCTCTGGAGGTATGGAGCTATGGAGCCCTGGAGCTCTGGAGGTATGAAACTATGGTGCTATGGAGCTCTGAAGCCATGGAGCTCTGGTGCTATGGAGCTCTGGAGCTCTGGAGGTATGGAGCTCTGGAGGTATGGAGCTCTGGAGGTATGGAGCTATGGAGCCCTGGAGCTCTGGAGGTATGGAGCTATGGTGCTATGGAGCTCTGAAGCCATGGAGCTCTGGTGCTATGGAGCTCTGGAGGTATGGAGCTCTGGAGGTATGGAGCTATGGAGCCCTGGAGCTCTGGAGGTATGGAGCTATGGTGCTATGGAGCTCTGAAGCCATGGAGCTCTGGTGCTATGGAGCTCTGGAGGTATGGAGCTCTGGAGGTATGGAGCTATGGAGCCCTGGAGCTCTGGAGGTATGGAGCTATGGTGCTATGGAGCTCTGAAGCCATGGAGCTCTGGTGCTATGGAGCTCTGGAGGTATGGAGCTCTGGAGGTATGGAGCTCTGGAGGTATGGAGCTATGGAGCCCTGGAGCTCTGGAGGTATGGAGCTATGGTGCTATGGAGCTCTGAAGCCATGGAGCTCTGGTGCTATGGAGCTATGGAGCTCTGGTGCTATGGAGCTATGGAGGTATGGAGCCACCAGCCAGCACCCTCCGTGGCTGGATCAATGGAAGTGTTTTAGGTACCAGGCAGCCAAAGGGCCGAGGCCTCACGCTCGACCACGCCGGCGCAGAGTTCCAGCCGCTCGGATAAGCTCTGTCACTCACCCGCCGCGCAGCCACCGGTAACGGGGAAATGTCGCCGCCTTGTGGACACGCCGTTGTAAATGAATGGGCTTTCGCACTTAGTGCAATTTTCGCCAACTCTCTGACTTAGAGCTATGGAAGTATGGAGCTATGGAGCCACCAGCCACCCAGGCTGGAGCTCTGGAGCTCTGGAGGTATGGAGCTCTGGTGCTATGGAAGTATGGAGCTCTGGTGCTATGGAAGTATGGAGCTATGGAGGTATGGAAGTATGGAGCTATGGAAGTATGGAGCTATGGAGCTCTGGAAGTATGGAGCTATGGAGCTCTGGAGGTATGGAGCCCTGGAGCTATGGAGCCCTGGAGCTATGGAAGTATGGAGCTCTGGTGCTATGGAGCTATGGAGCTCTGGTGCTATGGAGCTATGGAGCTATGGAGCTCTGGAGCTATGGAGCTCTGGAGGTATGGAGCTATGGAGCTATGGAGCTCTGGAGGTATGGAGCTATGGAGCTATGGAAGTATGGAGCTCTGGTGCTATGGAGCTATGGAGCTCTGGTGCTATGGAGCTATGGAGCTCTGGTGCTATGGAGCTATGGAGCTATGGAGCTCTGGAAGTATGGAGCTCTGGTGCTATGGAGCTATGGAGCTCTGGTGCTATGGAGCTATGGAGCTCTGGTGCTATGGAGCTCTGGTGCTATGGAGCTCTGGTGCTATGGAGCTATGGAGCTCTGGTGCTATGGAGCTATGGAGCTCTGGAGGTATGGAGCTCTGGAGGTATGGAGCTATGGAGCCCTGGAGCTCTGGAGGTATGGAGCTATGGTGCTATGGAGCTCTGAAGCCATGGAGCTCTCGTGCTATGGAGCTCTGGAGCTCTGGTGCTATGGAGCTATGGAGCTATGGAGCTCTGGAAGTATGGAGCTCTGGTGCTATGGAGCTATGGAGCTCTGGTGCTATGGAGCTATGGAGCTCTGGTGCTATGGAGCTATGGAGCTCTGGTGCTATGGAGCTCTGGAGGTATGGAGCTATGGAGCTCTGAAGCCATGGAGCTCTGGTGCTATGGAGCTCTGGAGCTCTGGAGGTATGGAGCTCTGGAGGTATGGAGCTCTGGAGGTATGGAGCTATGGAGCCCTGGAGCTCTGGAGGTATGGAGCTATGGTGCTATGGAGCTCTGAAGCCATGGAGCTCTGGTGCTATGGAGCTCTGGAGCTCTGGAGGTATGGAGCTCTGGAGGTATGGAGCTATGGAGCCCTGGAGCTCTGGAGGTATGGAGCTATGGTGCTATGGAGCTCTGAAGCCATGGAGCTCTGGTGCTATGGAGCTCTGGAGCTCTGGAGGTATGGAGCTCTGGAGGTATGGAGCTCTGGAGGTATGGAGCTATGGAGCCCTGGAGCTCTGGAGGTATGGAGCTATGGTGCTATGGAGCTCTGAAGCCATGGAGCTCTGGTGCTATGGAGCTCTGGAGGTATGGAGCTCTGGAGGTATGGAGCTCTGGAGGTATGGAGCTATGGAGCCCTGGAGCTCTGGAGGTATGGAGCTATGGTGCTATGGAGCTCTGAAGCCATGGAGCTCTGGTGCTATGGAGCTATGGAGCTCTGGTGCTATGGAGCTATGGAGGTATGGAGCCACCAGCCAGCACCCTCCGTGGCTGGATCAATGGAAGTGTTTTAGGTACCAGGCAGCCAAAGGGCCGAGGCCTCACGCTCGACCACGCCGGCGCAGAGTTCCAGCCGCTCGGATAAGCTCTGTCACTCACCCGCCGCGCAGCCACCGGTAACGGGGAAATGTCGCCGCCTGGCGGACACGCCGTTGTAAATGAATGGGCTTTCGCACTTAGTGCAATTTTCGCCAACTCTCTGACTTAGAGCTATGGAAGTATGGAGCTATGGAGCCACCAGCCACCCAGGCTGGAGCTATGGAGCTCTGGAGGTATGGAGCTCAGGTGCTATGGAAGTATGGAGCTATGGAGCTATGGAAGTATGGAGCTATGGAGCTATGGAGCTCTGGAAGTATGGAGCTATGGAGCTCTGGAGGTATGGAGCTATGGAGCCCTGGAGCCCTGGAGCTATGGAGCTCTGGTGCTATGGAGGTATGAAGCTCTGGAGGTATGGAGCTCTGGAGGTATGGAGCTATGGAGCTATGGAGCCCTGGAGCTATGGAGCTATGGAGCCCTGGAGCTATGGAGCTATGGAGCCCTGGAGCTATGGAGCTATGGAGCTCTGGTGCTATGGAGCTATGGAGCTCTGGTGCTATGGAGCTATGGAGCTCTGGTGCTATGGAGCTATGGAGCTCTGGTGCTATGGAGCTATGGAGCTCTGGAAGTATGGAGCTATGGAGCTCTGGAGGTATGGAGCTATGGAACCCTGGAGCTATGGAGCCCTGGAGCTATGGAAGTATGGAGCTCTGGTGCTATGGAGCTATGGAGCTCTGGTGCTATGGAGCTATGGAGCTCTGGAG
The DNA here is from genome assembly GCF_054491065.1 of Syngnathus leptorhynchus. Classification (NCBI taxonomy): domain Eukaryota; kingdom Metazoa; phylum Chordata; class Actinopteri; order Syngnathiformes; family Syngnathidae; genus Syngnathus; species Syngnathus leptorhynchus. The sequence goes on along the minus strand of NW_028232080.1, from coordinate 132,475 downwards.
CTATGGAGCTCTGGAGGTATGGAGCTATGGAGCTATGGAGCTCTGGAGGTATGGAGCTATGGAGCTATGGAAGTATGGAGCTCTGGTGCTATGGAGCTATGGAGCTCTGGTGCTATGGAGCTATGGAGCTCTGGTGCTATGGAGCTATGGAGCTATGGAGCTCTGGAAGTATGGAGCTCTGGTGCTATGGAGCTATGGAGCTCTGGTGCTATGGAGCTATGGAGCTCTGGTGCTATGGAGCTATGGAGCTCTGGTGCTATGGAGCTCTGGTGCTATGGAGCTTTGGTGCTATGGAGCTATGGAGCTCTGGTGCTATGGAGCTATGGAGCTCTGGAGGTATGGAGCTCTGGAGGTATGGAGCTCTGGAGGTATGGAGCTTTGGAGCCCTGGAGCTCTGGAGGTATGGAGCTATGGTGCTATGGAGCTCTGAAGCCATGGAGCTCTGGTGCTATGGAGCTCTGGAGCTCTGGAGGTATGGAGCTCTGGAGGTATGGAGCTATGGAGCCCTGGAGCTCTGGAGGTATGGAGCTATGGTGCTATGGAGCTCTGAAGCCATGGAGCTCTGGTGCTATGGAGCTCTGGAGCTCTGGAGGTATGGAGCTCTGGAGGTATGGAGCTATGGAGCCCTGGAGCTCTGGAGGTATGGAGCTATGGTGCTATGGAGCTCTGAAGCCATGGAGCTCTGGTGCTATGGAGCTCTGGAGCTCTGGAGGTATGGAGCTCTGGAGGTATGGAGCTCTGGAGGTATGGAGCTATGGAGCCCTGGAGCTCTGGAGGTATGGAGCTATGGTGCTATGGAGCTCTGAAGCCATGGAGCTCTGGTGCTATGGAGCTCTGGAGGTATGGAGCTCTGGAGGTATGGAGCTCTGGAGGTATGGAGCTATGGAGCCCTGGAGCTCTGGAGGTATGGAGCTATGGTGCTATGGAGCTCTGAAGCCATGGAGCTCTGGTGCTATTGAGCTCTGGAGGTATGGAGCTCTGGAGGTATGGAGCTCTGGAGGTATGGAGCTATGGAGCCCTGGAGCTCTGGAGGTATGGAGCTATGGTGCTATGGAGCTCTGAAGCCATGGAGCTCTGGTGCTATGGAGCTCTGGAGGTATGGAGCTCTGGAGGTATGGAGCTCTGGAGGTATGGAGCTATGGAGCCCTGGAGCTCTGGAGGTATGGAGCTATGGTGCTATGGAGCTCTGAAGCCATGGAGCTCTGGTGCTATGGAGCTATGGAGCTCTGGTGCTATGGAGCTATGGAGGTATGGAGCCACCAGCCAGCACCCTCCGTGGCTGGATCAATGGAAGTGTTTTAGGTACCAGGCAGCCAAAGGGCCGAGGCCTCACGCTCGACCACGCCGGCGCAGAGTTCCAGCCGCTCGGATAAGCTCTGTCACTCACCCGCCGCGCAGCCACCGGTAACGGGGAAATGTCGCCGCCTTGTGGACACGCCGTTGTAAATGAATGGGCTTTCGCACTTAGTGCAATTTTCGCCAACTCTCTGACTTAGAGCTATGGAAGTATGGAGCTATGGAGCCACCAGCCACCCAGGCTGGAGCTCTGGAGCTCTGGAGGTATGGAGCTCTGGTGCTATGGAAGTATGGAGCTCTGGTGCTATGGAAGTATGGAGCTATGGAGGTATGGAAGTATGGAGCTATGGAAGTATGGAGCTATGGAGCTCTGGAAGTATGGAGCTATGGAGCTCTGGAGGTATGGAGCCCTGGAGCTATGGAGCCCTGGAGCTATGGAAGTATGGAGCTCTGGTGCTATGGAGCTATGGAGCTCTGGTGCTATGGAGCTATGGAGCTATGGAGCTCTGGAGCTATGGAGCTCTGGAGGTATGGAGCTATGGAGCTATGGAGCTCTGGAGGTATGGAGCTATGGAGCTATGGAAGTATGGAGCTCTGGTGCTATGGAGCTATGGAGCTCTGGTGCTATGGAGCTATGGAGCTCTGGTGCTATGGAGCTATGGAGCTATGGAGCTCTGGAAGTATGGAGCTCTGGTGCTATGGAGCTATGGAGCTCTGGTGCTATGGAGCTATGGAGCTCTGGTGCTATGGAGCTCTGGTGCTATGGAGCTCTGGTGCTATGGAGCTATGGAGCTCTGGTGCTATGGAGCTATGGAGCTCTGGAGGTATGGAGCTCTGGAGGTATGGAGCTCTGGAGGTATGGAGCTATGGAGCCCTGGAGCTCTGGAGGTATGGAGCTATGGTGCTATGGAGCTCTGAAGCCATGGAGCTCTGGTGCTATGGAGCTCTGGAGCTCTGGAGGTATGGAGCTCTGGAGGTATGGAGCTATGGAGCCCTGGAGCTCTGGAGGTATGGAGCTATGGAGCTCTGAAGCCATGGAGCTCTGGTGCTATGGAGCTCTGGAGCTCTGGAGGTATGGAGCTCTGGAGGTATGGAGCTATGGAGCCCTGGAGCTCTGGAGGTATGGAGCTATGGTGCTATGGAGCTCTGAAGCCATGGAGCTCTGGTGCTATGGAGCTCTGGAGCTCTGGAGGTATGGAGCTCTGGAGGTATGGAGCTCTGGAGGTATGGAGCTATGGAGCCCTGGAGCTCTGGAGGTATGGAGCTATGGTGCTATGGAGCTCTGAAGCCATGGAGCTCTGGTGCTATGGAGCTCTGGAGGTATGGAGCTCTGGAGGTATGGAGCTCTGGAGGTATGGAGCTATGGAGCCCTGGAGCTCTGGAGGTATGGAGCTATGGTGCTATGGAGCTCTGAAGCCATGGAGCTCTGGTGCTATTGAGCTCTGGAGGTATGGAGCTCTGGAGGTATGGAGCTCTGGAGGTATGGAGCTATGGAGCCCTGGAGCTCTGGAGGTATGGAGCTATGGTGCTATGGAGCTCTGAAGCCATGGAGCTCTGGTGCTATGGAGCTCTGGAGGTATGGAGCTCTGGAGGTATGGAGCTCTGGAGGTATGGAGCTATGGAGCCCTGGAGCTCTGGAGGTATGGAGCTATGGTGCTATGGAGCTCTGAAGCCATGGAGCTCTGGTGCTATGGAGCTATGGAGCTCTGGTGCTATGGAGCTATGGAGGTATGGAGCCACCAGCCAGCACCCTCCGTGGCTGGATCAATGGAAGTGTTTTAGGTACCAGGCAGCCAAAGGGCCGAGGCCTCACGCTCGACCACGCCGGCGCAGAGTTCCAGCCGCTCGGATAAGCTCTGTCACTCACCCGCCGCGCAGCCACCGGTAACGGGGAAATGTCGCCGCCTTGTGGACACGCCGTTGTAAATGAATGGGCTTTCGCACTTAGTGCAATTTTCGCCAACTCTCTGACTTAGAGCTATGGAAGTATGGAGCTATGGAGCCACCAGCCACCCAGGCTGGAGCTCTGGAGCTCTGGAGGTATGGAGCTCTGGTGCTATGGAAGTATGGAGCTCTGGTGCTATGGAAGTATGGAGCTATGGAGGTATGGAAGTATGGAGCTATGGAAGTATGGAGCTATGGAGCTCTGGAAGTATGGAGCTATGGAGCTCTGGAGGTATGGAGCCCTGGAGCTATGGAGCCCTGGAGCTATGGAAGTATGGAGCTCTGGTGCTATGGAGCTATGGAGCTCTGGTGCTATGGAGCTATGGAGCTATGGAGCTCTGGAGCTATGGAGCTCTGGAGGTATGGAGCTATGGAGCTATGGAGCTCTGGAGGTATGGAGCTATGGAGCTATGGAAGTATGGAGCTCTGGTGCTATGGAGCTATGGAGCTCTGGTGCTATGGAGCTATGGAGCTCTGGTGCTATGGAGCTATGGAGCTATGGAGCTCTGGAAGTATGGAGCTCTGGTGCTATGGAGCTATGGAGCTCTGGTGCTATGGAGCTATGGAGCTCTGGTGCTATGGAGCTCTGGTGCTATGGAGCTCTGGTGCTATGGAGCTATGGAGCTCTGGTGCTATGGAGCTATGGAGCTCTGGAGGTATGGAGCTCTGGAGGTATGGAGCTCTGGAGGTATGGAGCTATGGAGCCCTGGAGCTCTGGAGGTATGGAGCTATGGTGCTATGGAGCTCTGAAGCCATGGAGCTCTGGTGCTATGGAGCTCTGGAGCTCTGGAGGTATGGAGCTCTGGAGGTATGGAGCTATGGAGCCCTGGAGCTCTGGAGGTATGGAGCTATGGAGCTCTGAAGCCATGGAGCTCTGGTGCTATGGAGCTCTGGAGCTCTGGAGGTATGGAGCTCTGGAGGTATGGAGCTATGGAGCCCTGGAGCTCTGGAGGTATGGAGCTATGGTGCTATGGAGCTCTGAAGCCATGGAGCTCTGGTGCTATGGAGCTCTGGAGGTATGGAGCTCTGGAGGTATGGAGCTCTGGAGGTATGGAGCTATGGAGCCCTGGAGCTCTGGAGGTATGGAGCTATGGTGCTATGGAGCTCTGAAGCCATGGAGCTCTGGTGCTATGGAGCTCTGGAGGTATGGAGCTCTGGAGGTATGGAGCTCTGGAGGTATGGAGCTATGGAGCCCTGGAGCTCTGGAGGTATGGAGCTATGGTGCTATGGAGCTCTGAAGCCATGGAGCTCTGGTGCTATGGAGCTATGGAGCTCTGGTGCTATGGAGCTATGGAGGTATGGAGCCACCAGCCAGCACCCTCCGTGGCTGGATCAATGGAAGTGTTTTAGGTACCAGGCAGCCAAAGGGCCGAGGCCTCACGCTCGACCACGCCGGCGCAGAGTTCCAGCCGCTCGGATAAGCTCTGTCACTCACCCGCCGCGCAGCCACCGGTAACGGGGAAATGTCGCCGCCTGGCGGACACGCCGTTGTAAATGAATGGGCTTTCGCACTTAGTGCAATTTTCGCCAACTCTCTGACTTAGAGCTATGGAAGTATGGAGCTATGGAGCCACCAGCCACCCAGGCTGGAGCTATGGAGCTCTGGAGGTATGGAGCTCAGGTGCTATGGAAGTATGGAGCTATGGAGCTATGGAAGTATGGAGCTATGGAGGTATGGAAGTATGGAGCTATGGAAGTATGGAGCTATGGAGCTCTGGAAGTATGGAGCTATGGAGCTCTGGAGGTATGGAGCCCTGGAGCTATGGAGCCCTGGAGCTATGGAAGTATGGAGCTCTGGTGCTATGGAGCTATGGAGCTCTGGTGCTATGGAGCTATGGAGCTATGGAGCTCTGGAGCTATGGAGCTATGGAGCTATGGAGCTCTGGAGGTATGGAGCTCTGGAGGTATGGAGCTATGGAGCTATGGAAGTATGGAGCTCTGGTGCTATGGAGCTATGGAGCTCTGGTGCTATGGAGCTATGGAGCTCTGGTGCTATGGAGCTATGGAGCTATGGAGCTCTGGAAGTATGGAGCTCTGGTGCTATGGAGCTATGGAGCTCTGGTGCTATGGAGCTCTGGTGCTATGGAGCTCTGGTGCTATGGAGCTCTGGTGCTATGGAGCTATGGAGCTCTGGTGCTATGGAGCTATGGAGCTCTGGAGGTATGGAGCTCTGGAGGTATGGAGCTCTGGAGGTATGGAGCTATGGAGCCCTGGAGCTCTGGAGGTATGGAGCTATGGTGCTATGGAGCTCTGAAGCCATGGAGCTCTGGTGCTATGGAGCTCTGGAGCTCTGGAGGTATGGAGCTCTGGAGGTATGGAGCTATGGAGCCCTGGAGCTCTGGAGGTATGGAGCTATGGAGCTCTGAAGCCATGGAGCTCTGGTGCTATGGAGCTCTGGAGCTCTGGAGGTATGGAGCTCTGGAGGTATGGAGCTATGGAGCCCTGGAGCTCTGGAGGTATGGAGCTATGGTGCTATGGAGCTCTGAAGCCATGGAGCTCTGGTGCTATGGAGCTCTGGAGGTATGGAGCTCTGGAGGTATGGAGCTCTGGAGGTATGGAGCTATGGAGCCCTGGAGCTCTGGAGGTATGGAGCTATGGTGCTATGGAGCTCTGAAGCCATGGAGCTCTGGTGCTATGGAGCTCTGGAGGTATGGAGCTCTGGAGGTATGGAGCTCTGGAGGTATGGAGCTATGGAGCCCTGGAGCTCTGGAGGTATGGAGCTATGGTGCTATGGAGCTCTGAAGCCATGGAGCTCTGGTGCTATGGAGCTATGGAGCTCTGGTGCTATGGAGCTATGGAGGTATGGAGCCACCAGCCAGCACCCTCCGTGGCTGGATCAATGGAAGTGTTTTAGGTACCAGGCAGCCAAAGGGCCGAGGCCTCACGCTCGACCACGCCGGCGCAGAGTTCCAGCCGCTCGGATAAGCTCTGTCACTCACCCGCCGCGCAGCCACCGGTAACGGGGAAATGTCGCCGCCTGGCGGACACGCCGTTGTAAATGAATGGGCTTTCGCACTTAGTGCAATTTTCGCCAACTCTCTGACTTAGAGCTATGGAAGTATGGAGCTATGGAGCCACCAGCCACCCAGGCTGGAGCTATGGAGCTCTGGAGGTATGGAGCTCAGGTGCTATGGAAGTATGGAGCTATGGAGCTATGGAAGTATGGAGCTATGGAGCTATGGAGCTCTGGAAGTATGGAGCTATGGAGCTCTGGAGGTATGGAGCTATGGAGCCCTGGAGCCCTGGAGCTATGGAGCTCTGGTGCTATGGAGCTATGGAGCTCTGGAGGTATGGAGCTCTGGAGGTATGGAGCTATGGAGCTATGGAGCCCTGGAGCTATGGAGCTATGGAGCCCTGGAGCTATGGAGCTATGGAGCCCTGGAGCTATGGAGCTCTGGAGCTCTGGAAGTATGGAGCTATGGAGCTCTGGAGGTATGGAGCTATGGAGCCCTGGAGCTATGGAGCCCTGGAGCTATGGAAGTATGGAGCTCTGGTGCTATGGAGCTATGGAGCTCTGGTGCTATGGAGCTATGGAGCTCTGGAGCTATGGAGCTCTGGAGGTATGGAGCTATGGAGCTATGGAGCTCTGGAGGTATGGAGCTATGGAGCTATGGAAGTATGGAGCTCTGGTGCTATGGAGCTATGGAGCTCTGGTGCTATGGAGCTATGGAGCTCTGGAGGTATGGAGCTATGGAGCCCTGGAGCTCTGGAGGTATGGAGCTATGGTGCTATGGAGCTCTGAAGCCATGGAGCTCTGGTGCTATGGAGCTCTGGAGCTCTGGAGGTATGGAGCTCTGGAGGTATGGAGCTATGGAGCCCTGGAGCTCTGGAGATATGGAGCTATGGTGCTATGGAGCTCTGAAGCCATGGAGCTCTGGTGCTATGGAGCTCTGGAGCTCTGGAGGTATGAAGCTCTGGAGGTATGGAGCTCTGGAGGTATGGAGCTATGGAGCCCTGGAGCTCTGGAGGTATGGAGCTATAGTGCTATGGAGCTCTGAAGCCATGGAACTCTGGTGCTATGGAGCTCTGGAGGTATGGAGCTCTGGAGGTATGGAGCTCTGGAGGTATGGAGCTATGGAGCCCTGGAGCTCTGGAGGTATGGAGCTATGGTGCTATGGAGCTCTGAAGCCATGGAGCTCTGGTGCTATGGAGCTATGGAGCTCTGGTGCTATGGAGCTATGGAGGTATGGAGCCACCAGCCAGCACCCTCCGTGGCTGGATCAATGGAAGTGTTTTAGGTACCAGGCAGCCAAAGGGCCGAGGCCTCACGCTCGACCACGCCGGCGCAGAGTTCCAGCCGCTCGGATAAGCTCTGTCACTCACCCGCCGCGCAGCCACCGGTAACGGGGAAATGTCGCCGCCTTGTGGACACGCCGTTGTAAATGAATGGGCTTTCGCACTTAGTGCAATTTTCGCCAACTCTCTGACTTAGAGCTATGGAAGTATGGAGCTATGGAGCCACCAGCCACCCAGGCTGGAGCTCTGGAGCTCTGGAGGTATGGAGCTCTGGTGCTATGGAAGTATGGAGCTCTGGTGCTATGGAAGTATGGAGCTATGGAGGTATGGAAGTATGGAGCTATGGAAGTATGGAGCTATGGAGCTCTGGAAGTATGGAGCTATGGAGCTCTGGAGGTATGGAGCCCTGGAGCTATGGAGCCCTGGAGCTATGGAAGTATGGAGCTCTGGTGCTATGGAGCTATGGAGCTCTGGTGCTATGGAGCTATGGAGCTATGGAGCTCTGGAGCTATGGAGCTCTGGAGGTATGGAGCTATGGAGCTATGGAGCTCTGGAGGTATGGAGCTATGGAGCTATGGAAGTATGGAGCTCTGGTGCTATGGAGCTATGGAGCTCTGGTGCTATGGAGCTATGGAGCTCTGGTGCTATGGAGCTATGGAGGTATGGAGCTATGGTGCTATGGAGCTCTGGTGCTATGGAGCTATGGAGCTCTGGTGCTATGGAGCTATGGAGCTCTGGTGCTATGGAGCTCTGGTGCTATGGAGCTCTGGTGCTATGGAGCTATGGAGCTCTGGTGCTATGGAGCTCTGGAGGTATGGAGCTCTGGAGGTATGGAGCTCTGGAGGTATGGAGCTATGGAGCCCTGGAGCTCTGGAGGTATGGAGCTATGGTGCTATGGAGCTCTGAAGCCATGGAGCTCTGGTGCTATGGAGCTATGGAGCTCTGGTGCTATGGAGCTATGGAGCTATGGAGCTCTGGAAGTATGGAGCTCTGGTGCTATGGAGCTATGGAGCTCTGGTGCTATGGAGCTATGGAGCTCTGGTGCTATGGAGCTATGGAGCTCTGGTGCTATGGAGCTCTGGTGCTATGGAGCTCTGGTGCTATGGAGCTATGGAACTCTGGTGCTATGGAGCTATGGAGCTCTGGAGGTATGGAGCTCTGGAGGTATGGAGCTCTGGAGGTATGGAGCTATGGAGCCCTGGAGCTCTGGAGGTATGGAGCTATGGTGCTATGGAGCTCTGAAGCCATGGAGCTCTGGTGCTATGGAGCTCTGAAGCTCTGGAGGTATGGAGCTCTGGAGGTATGGAGCTATGGAGCCCTGGAGCTCTGGAGGTATGGAGCTATGGTGCTATGGAGCTCTGAAGCCATGGAGCTCTGGTGCTATGGAGCTCTGGAGCTCTGGAGGTATGGAGCTCTGGAGGTATGGAGCTCTGGAGGTATGGAGCTATGGAGCCCTGGAGCTCTGGAGGTATGGAGCTATGGTGCTATGGAGCTCTGAAGCCATGGAGCTCTGGTGCTATGGAGCTCTGGAGGTATGGAGCTCTGGAGGTATGGAGCTCTGGAGGTATGGAGCTATGGAGCCCTGGAGCTCTGGAGGTATGGAGCTATGGTGCTATGGAGCTCTGAAGCCATGGAGCTCTGGTGCTATGGAGCTCTGGAGGTATGGAGCTCTGGAGGTATGGAGCTCTGGAGGTATGGAGCTATGGAGCCCTGGAGCTCTGGAGGTATGGAGCTATGGTGCTATGGAGCTCTGAAGCCATGGAGCTCTGGTGCTATGGAGCTATGGAGCTCTGGTGCTATGGAGCTATGGAGGTATGGAGCCACCAGCCAGCACCCTCCGTGGCTGGATCAATGGAAGTGTTTTAGGTACCAGGCAGCCAAAGGGCCGAGGCCTCACGCTCGACCACGCCGGCGCAGAGTTCCAGCCGCTCGGATAAGCTCTGTCACTCACCCGCCGCGCAGCCACCGGTAACGGGGAAATGTCGCCGTTTTGTGGACACGCCGTTGTAAATGAATGGGCTTTCGCACTTAGTGCAATTTTCGCCAACTCTCTGACTGGAGCTATGGAAGTATGGAGCTATGGAGCCACCAGCCACCCAGGCTGGAGCTATGGAGCTCTGGAGGTATGGAGCTCTGGTGCTATGGAAGTATGGAGCTATGGAGCTATGGAAGTATGGAGCTATGGAGCTATGGAGCTCTGGAAGTATGGAGCTATGGAGCTCTGGAGGTATGGAGCTATGGAGCCCTGGAGCCCTGGAGCTATGGAGCCCTGGAGCTATGGAGCTATGGAGCCCTGGAGCTATGGAGCTATGGAGCCCTGGAGCTATGGAGCTATGGAGCTCTGGTGCTATGGAGCTATGGAGCTCTGGTGCTATGGAGCTATGGAGCTCTGGTGCTATGGAGCTATGGAGCTCTGGAGGTATGGAGCTCTGGAGGTATGGAGCTCTGGAGGTATGGAGCTATGGAGCCCTGGAGCTCTGGAGGTATGGAGCTATGGTGCTATGGAGCTCTGAAGCCATGGAGCTCTGGTGCTATGGAGCTCTGGAGCTCTGGAGGTATGGAGCTCTGGAGGTATGGAGCTATGGAGCCCTGGAGCTCTGGAGGTATGGAGCTATGGAGCTCTGAAGCCATGGAGCTCTGGTGCTATGGAGCTCTGGAGCTCTGGAGGTATGGAGCTCTGGAGGTATGGAGCTCTGGAGGTATGGAGCTATGGAGCCCTGGAGCTCTGGAGGTATGGAGCTATGGTGCTATGGAGCTCTGAAGCCATGGAGCTCTGGTGCTATGGAGCTCTGGAGGTATGGAGCTCTGGAGGTATGGAGCTCTGGAGGTATGGAGCTATGGAGCCCTGGAGCTCTGGAGGTATGGAGCTATGGTGCTATGGAGCTCTGAAGCCATGGAGCTCTGGTGCTATGGAGCTCTGGAGGTATGGAGCTCTGGAGGTATGGAGCTCTGGAGGTATGGAGCTATGGAGCCCTGGAGCTCTGGAGGTATGGAGCTATGGTGCTATGGAGCTCTGAAGCCATGGAGCTCTGGTGCTATGGAGCTATGGAGCTCTGGTGCTATGGAGCTATGGAGGTATGGAGCCACCAGCCAGCACCCTCCGTGGCTGGATCAATGGAAGTGTTTTAGGTACCAGGCAGCCAAAGGGCCGAGGCCTCACGCTCGACCACGCCGGCGCAGAGTTCCAGCCGCTCGGATAAGCTCTGTCACTCACCCGCCGCGCAGCCACCGGTAACGGGGAAATGTCGCCGCCTGGCGGACACGCCGTTGTAAATGAATGGGCTTTCGCACTTAGTGCAATTTTCGCCAACTCTCTGACTTAGAGCTATGGAAGTATGGAGCTATGGAGCCACCAGCCACCCAGGCTGGAGCTATGGAGCTCTGGAGGTATGGAGCTCAGGTGCTATGGAAGTATGGAGCTATGGAGCTATGGAAGTATGGAGCTATGGAGCTATGGAGCTCTGGAAGTATGGAGCTATGGAGCTCTGGAGGTATGGAGCTATGGAGCCCTGGAGCCCTGGAGCTATGGAGCTATGGTGCTATGGAGGTATGGAGCTCTGGAGGTATGGAGCTCTGGAGGTATGGAGCTATGGAGCTATGGAGCCCTGGAGCTATGGAGCTATGGAGCCCTGGAGCTATGGAGGTATGGAGCCCTGGAGCTATGGAGCTATGGAGCTCTGGTGCTATGGAGCTATGGAGCTCTGGTGCTATGGAGCTATGGAGCTCTGGTGCTATGGAGCTATGGAGCTCTGGTGCTATGGAGCTATGGAGCTCTGGAAGTATGGAGCTATGGAGCTCTGGAGGTATGGAGCTATGGAGCCCTGGAGCTATGGAGCCCTGGAGCTATGGAAGTATGGAGCTCTGGTGCTATGGAGCTATGGAGCTCTGGTGCTATGGAGCTATGGAGCTCTGGAGCTATGGAGCTCTGGAGGTATGGAGCTATGGAGCTATGGAGCTCTGGAGGTATGGAGCTATGGAGCTATGGAAGTATGGAGCTCTGGTGCTATGGAGCTATGGAGCTCTGGTGCTATGGAGCTATGGAGCTCTGGTGCTATGGAGCTATGGAGCTATGGAGCTCTGGAAGTATGGAGCTCTGGTGCTATGGAGCTATGGAGCTCTGGTGCTATGGAGCTATGGAGCTCTGGTGCTATGGAGCTATGGAGCTCTGGTGCTATGGAGCTCTGGTGCTATGGAGCTCTGGTGCTATGGAGCTATGGAGCTCTGGTGCTATGGAGCTATGGAGCTCTGGAGGTATGGAGCTCTGGAGGTATGGAGCTCTGGAGGTATGGAGCTTTGGAGCCCTGGAGCTCTGGAGGTATGGAGCTATGGTGCTATGGAGCTCTGAAGCCATGGAGCTCTGGTGCTATGGAGCTCTGGAGCTCTGGAGGTATGGAGCTCTGGAGGTATGGAGCTATGGAGCCCTGGAGCTCTGGAGGTATGGAGCTATGGTGCTATGGAGCTCTGAAGCCATGGAGCTCTGGTGCTATGGAGCTCTGGAGCTCTGGAGGTATGGAGCTCTGGAGGTATGGAGCTATGGAGCCCTGGAGCTCTGGAGGTATGGAGCTATGGTGCTATGGAGCTCTGAAGCCATGGAGCTCTGGTGCTATGGAGCTCTGGAGAGGCCTCGGCCCTTTGGCTGCCTGTAAATGAATGGGCTTTCGCACTTAGTGCAATTTTCGCCAACTCTCTGACTTAGAGCTATGGAAGTATGGAGCTATGGAGCCACCAGCCACCCAGGCTGGAGCTCTGGAGCTCTGGAGGTATGGAGCTCTGGTGCTATGGAAGTATGGAGCTCTGGTGCTATGGAAGTATGGAGCTATGGAGGTATGGAAGTATGGAGCTATGGAAGTATGGAGCTATGGAGCTCTGGAAGTATGGAGCTATGGAGCTCTGGAAGTATGGAGCTCTGGTGCTATGGAGCTATGGAGCTCTGGTGCTATGGAGCTATGGAGCTCTGGTGCTATGGAGCTCTGGTGCTATGGAGCTCTGGTGCTATGGAGCTATGGAGCTCTGGTGCTATGGAGCTCTGGAGGTATGGAGCTCTGGAGGTATGGAGCTCTGGAGGTATGGAGCTATGGAGCCCTGGAGCTCTGGAGGTATGGAGCTATGGTGCTATGGAGCTCTGAAGCCATGGAGCTCTGGTGCTATGGAGCTATGGAGCTCTGGTGCTATGGAGCTATGGAGCTATGGAGCTCTGGAAGTATGGAGCTCTGGTGCTATGGAGCTATGGAGCTCTGGTGCTATGGAGCTATGGAGCTCTGGTGCTATGGAGCTATGGAGCTCTGGTGCTATGGAGCTCTGGTGCTATGGAGCTCTGGTGCTATGGAGCTATGGAGCTCTGGTGCTATGGAGCTATGGAGCTCTGGAGGTATGGAGCTCTGGAGGTATGGAGCTATGGAGCCCTGGAGCTCTGGAGGTATGGAGCTATGGTGCTATGGAGCTCTGAAGCCATGGAGCTCTGGTGCTATGGAGCTCTGGAGGTATGGAGCTCTGGAGGTATGGAGCTCTGGAGGTATGGAGCTCTGGAGGTATGGAGCTATGGAGCCCTGGAGCTCTGGAGGTATGGAGCTATGGAGCTATGGAGCTCTGGAGCTATGGAGCTCTGGAGGTATGGAGCTATGGAGCTATGGAGCTCTGGAGGTATGGAGCTATGGAGCTCTGGAGGTATGGAGCTCTGGAGGTATGGAGCTATGGAGCCCTGGAGCTCTGGAGGTATGGAGCTATGGTGCTATGGAGCTCTGAAGCCATGGAGCTCTGGTGCTATGGAGCTCTGGAGGTATGGAGCTCTGGAGGTATGGAGCTCTGGAGGTATGGAGCTATGGAGCCCTGGAGCTCTGGAGGTATGGAGCTATGGTGCTATGGAGCTCTGAAGCCATGGAGCTCTGGTGCTATGGAGCTCTGGAGGTATGGAGCTCTGGAGGTATGGAGCTCTGGAGGTATGGAGCTATGGAGCCCTGGAGCTCTGGAGGTATGGAGCTATGGTGCTATGGAGCTCTGAAGCCATGGAGCTCTGGTGCTATGGAGCTATGGAGCTCTGGTGCTATGGAGCTATGGAGGTATGGAGCCACCAGCCAGCACCCTCCGTGGCTGGATCAATGGAAGTGTTTTAGGTACCAGGCAGCCAAAGGGCCGAGGCCTCACGCTCGACCACGCCGGCGCAGAGTTCCAGCCGCTCGGATAAGCTCTGTCACTCACCCGCCGCGCAGCCACCGGTAACGGGGAAATGTCGCCGCCTTGTGGACACGCCGTTGTAAATGAATGGGCTTTCGCACTTAGTGCAATTTTCGCCAACTCTCTGACTGGAGCTATGGAAGTATGGAGCTATGGAGCCACCAGCCACCCAGGCTGGAGCTATGGAGCTCTGGAGGTATGGAGCTCAGGTGCTATGGAAGTATGGAGCTATGGAGCTATGGAAGTATGGAGCTATGGAGCTATGGAGCTCTGGAAGTATGGAGCTATGGAGCTCTGGAGGTATGGAGCTATGGAGCCCTGGAGCCCTGGAGCTATGGAGCTCTGGTGCTATGGAGGTATGGAGCTCTGGAGGTATGGAGCTCTGGAGGTATGGAGCTATGGAGCTATGGAGCCCTGGAGCTATGGAGCTATGGAGCCCTGGAGCTATGGAGCTATGGAGCCCTGGAGCTATGGAGCTATGGAGCTCTGGTGCTATGGAGCTATGGAGCTCTGGTGCTATGGAGCTATGGAGCTCTGGTGCTATGGAGCTATGGAGCTCTGGAAGTATGGAGCTATGGAGCTCTGGAGGTATGGAGCTATGGAGCTCTGGAGGTATGGAGCTATGGAGCCCTGGAGCTATGGAGCCCTGGAGCTATGGAAGTATGGAGCTCTGGTGCTATGGAGCTATGGAGCTCTGGTGCTATGGAGCTATGGAGCTCTGGAGCTATGGAGCTCTGGAGGTATGGAGCTATGGAGCTATGGAGCTCTGGAGGTATGGAGCTATGGAGCTATGGAAGTATGGAGCTCTGGTGCTATGGAGCTATGGAGCTCTGGTGCTATGGAGCTATGGAGCTCTGGTGCTATGGAGCTATGGAGCTCTGGAAGTATGGAGCTCTGGTGCTATGGAGCTATGGAGCTCTGGTGCTATGGAGCTATGGAGCTCTGGTGCTATGGAGCTATGGAGCTCTGGTGCTATGGAGCTCTGGTGCTATGGAGCTCTGGTGCTATGGAGCTATGGAGCTCTGGTGCTATGGAGCTATGGAGCTCTGGAGGTATGGAGCTCTGGAGGTATGGAGCTCTGGAAGTATGGAGCTTTGTAGCCCTGGAGCTCTGGAGGTATGGAGCTATGGTGCTATGGAGCTCTGAAGCCATGGAGCTCTGGTGCTATGGAGCTCTGGAGCTCTGGAGGTATGGAGCTCTGGAGGTATGGAGCTATGGAGCCCTGGAGCTCTGGAGGTATGGAGCTATGGTGCTATGGAGCTCTGAAGCCATGGAGCTCTGGTGCTATGGAGCTCTGGAGCTCTGGAGGTATGGAGCTCTGGAGGTATGGAGCTATGGAGCCCTGGAGCTCTGGAGGTATGGAGCTATGGTGCTATGGAGCTCTGAAGCCATGGAGCTCTGGTGCTATGGAGCTCTGGAGCTCTGGAGGTATGGAGCTCTGGAGGTATGGAGCTCTGGAGGTATGGAGCTATGGAGCCCTGGAGCTCTGGAGGTATGGAGCTATGGTGCTATGGAGCTCTGAAGCCATGGAGCTCTGGTGCTATGGAGCTCTGGAGGTATGGAGCTCTGGAGGTATGGAGCTATGGAGCCCTGGAGCTCTGGAGGTATGGAGCTATGGTGCTATGGAGCTCTGAAGCCATGGAGCTCTGGTGCTATGGAGCTCTGGAGGTATGGAGCTCTGGAGGTATGGAGCTATGGAGCCCTGGAGCTCTGGAGGTATGGAGCTATGGTGCTATGGAGCTCTGAAGCCATGGAGCTCTGGTGCTATGGAGCTCTGGAGGTATGGAGCTCTGGAGGTATGGAGCTCTGGAGGTATGGAGCTATGGAGCCCTGGAGCTCTGGAGGTATGGAGCTATGGTGCTATGGAGCTCTGAAGCCATGGAGCTCTGGTGCTATGGAGCTATGGAGCTCTGGTGCTATGGAGCTATGGAGGTATGGAGCCACCAGCCAGCACCCTCCGTGGCTGGATCAATGGAAGTGTTTTAGGTACCAGGCAGCCAAAGGGCCGAGGCCTCACGCTCGACCACGCCGGCGCAGAGTTCCAGCCGCTCGGATAAGCTCTGTCACTCACCCGCCGCGCAGCCACCGGTAACGGGGAAATGTCGCCGCCTTGTGGACACGCCGTTGTAAATGAATGGGCTTTCGCACTTAGTGCAATTTTCGCCAACTCTCTGACTTAGAGCTATGGAAGTATGGAGCTATGGAGCCACCAGCCACCCAGGCTGGAGCTCTGGAGCTCTGGAGGTATGGAGCTCTGGTGCTATGGAAGTATGGAGCTCTGGTGCTATGGAAGTATGGAGCTATGGAGGTATGGAAGTATGGAGCTATGGAAGTATGGAGCTATGGAGCTCTGGAAGTATGGAGCTATGGAGCTCTGGAGGTATGGAGCCCTGGAGCTATGGAGCCCTGGAGCTATGGAAGTATGGAGCTCTGGTGCTATGGAGCTATGGAGCTCTGGTGCTATGGAGCTATGGAGCTATGGAGCTCTGGAGCTATGGAGCTCTGGAGGTATGGAGCTATGGAGCTATGGAGCTCTGGAGGTATGGAGCTATGGAGCTATGGAAGTATGGAGCTCTGGTGCTATGGAGCTATGGAGCTCTGGTGCTATGGAGCTATGGAGCTCTGGTGCTATGGAGCTATGGAGCTATGGAGCTCTGGAAGTATGGAGCTCTGGTGCTATGGAGCTATGGAGCTCTGGTGCTATGGAGCTATGGAGCTCTGGTGCTATGGAGCTCTGGTGCTATGGAGCTCTGGTGCTATGGAGCTATGGAGCTCTGGTGCTATGGAGCTATGGAGCTCTGGAGGTATGGAGCTCTGGAGGTATGGAGCTCTGGAGGTATGGAGCTATGGAGCCCTGGAGCTCTGGAGGTATGGAGCTAAGGTGCTATGGAGCTCTGAAGCCATGGAGCTCTGGTGCTATGGAGCTCTGGAGCTCTGGAGGTATGGAGCTCTGGAGGTATGGAGCTATGGAGCCCTGGAGCTCTGGAGGTATGGAGCTATGGAGCTCTGAAGCCATGGAGCTCTGGTGCTATGGAGCTCTGGAGCTCTGGAGGTATGGAGCTCTGGAGGTATGGAGCTCTGGAGGTATGGAGCTATGGAGCCCTGGAGCTCTGGAGGTATGGAGCTATGGTGCTATGGAGCTCTGAAGCCATGGAGCTCTGGTGCTATGGAGCTCTGGAGGTATGGAGCTCTGGAGGTATGGAGCTCTGGAGGTATGGAGCTATGGAGCCCTGGAGCTCTGGAGGTATGGAGCTATGGTGCTATGGAGCTCTGAAGCCATGGAGCTCTGGTGCTATGGAGCTCTGGAGGTATGGAGCTCTGGAGGTATGGAGCTCTGGAGGTATGGAGCTATGGAGCCCTGGAGCTCTGGAGGTATGGAGCTATGGTGCTATGGAGCTCTGAAGCCATGGAGCTCTGGTGCTATGGAGCTATGGAGCTCTGGTGCTATGGAGCTATGGAGGTATGGAGCCACCAGCCAGCACCCTCCGTGGCTGGATCAATGGAAGTGTTTTAGGTACCAGGCAGCCAAAGGGCCGAGGCCTCACGCTCGACCACGCCGGCGCAGAGTTCCAGCCGCTCGGATAAGCTCTGTCACTCACCCGCCGCGCAGCCACCGGTAACGGGGAAATGTCGCCGCCTGGCGGACACGCCGTTGTAAATGAATGGGCTTTCGCACTTAGTGCAATTTTCGCCAACTCTCTGACTTAGAGCTATGGAAGTATGGAGCTATGGAGCCACCAGCCACCCAGGCTGGAGCTCTGGAGCTCTGGAGGTATGGAGCTCTGGTGCTATGGAAGTATGGAGCTCTGGTGCTATGGAAGTATGGAGCTATGGAGGTATGGAAGTATGGAGCTATGGAAGTATGGAGCTATGGAGCTCTGGAAGTATGGAGCTATGGAGCTCTGGAGGTATGGAGCCCTGGAGCTATGGAGCCCTGGAGCTATGGAAGTATGGAGCTCTGGTGCTATGGAGCTATGGAGCTCTGGTGCTATGGAGCTATGGAGCTCTGGAGCTCTGGAGCTATGGAGCTCTGGAGGTATGGAGCTATGGAGTTATGGAGCTCTGGAGGTATGGAGCTATGGAGCTATGGAAGTATGGAGCTCTGGTGCTATGGAGCTATGGAGCTCTGGTGCTATGGAGCTATGGAGCTCTGGTGCTATGGAGCTATGGAGCTATGGAGCTCTGGAAGTATGGAGCTCTGGTGCTATGGAGCTATGGAGCTCTGGTGCTATGGAGCTATGGAGCTCTGGTGCTATGGAGCTCTGGTGCTATGGAGCTCTGGTGCTATGGAGCTATGGAGCTCTGGTGCTATGGAGCTCTGGAGGTATGGAGCTCTGGAGGTATGGAGCTCTGGAGGTATGGAGCTATGGAGCCCTGGAGCTCTGGAGGTATGGAGCTATGGTGCTATGGAGCTCTGAAGCCATGGAGCTCTGGTGCTATGGAGCTATGGAGCTCTGGTGCTATGGAGCTATGGAGCTATGGAGCTCTGGAAGTATGGAGCTCTGGTGCTATGGAGCTATGGAGCTCTGGTGCTATGGAGCTATGGAGCTCTGGTGCTATTGAGCTATGGAGCTCTGGTGCTATGGAGCTCTGGTGCTATGGAGCTCTGGTGCTATGGAGCTATGGAGCTCTGGTGCTATGGAGCTATGGAGCTCTGGAGGTATGGAGCTCTGGAGGTATGGAGCTCTGGAGGTATGGAGCTATGGAGCCCTGGAGCTCTGGAGGTATGGAGCTATGGTGCTATGGAGCTCTGAAGCCATGGAGCTCTGGTGCTATGGAGCTCTGGAGCTCTGGAGGTATGGAGCTCTGGAGGTATGGAGCCCTGGAGCTCTGGAGGTATGGAGCTATGGTGCTATGGAGCTCTGAAGCCATGGAGCTCTGGTGCTATGGAGCTCTGGAGCTCTGGAGGTATGGAGCTCTTGAGGTATGGAGCTCTGGAGGTATGGAGCTATGGAGCCCTGGAGCTCTGGAGGTATGGAGCTATGGTGCTATGGAGCTCTGAAGCCATGGAGCTCTGGTGCTATGGAGCTCTGGAGGTATGGAGCTCTGGAGGTATGGAGCTCTGGAGGTATGGAGCTATGGAGCCCTGGAGCTCTGGAGGTATGGAGCTATGGTGCTATGGAGCTCTGAAGCCATGGAGCTCTGGTGCTATGGAGCTCTGGAGGTATGGAGCTCTGGAGGTATGGAGCTCTGGAGGTATGGAGCTATGGAGCCCTGGAGCTCTGGAGGTATGGAGCTATGGTGCTATGGAGCTCTGAAGCCATGGAGCTCTGGTGCTATGGAGCTATGGAGCTCTGGTGCTATGGAGCTATGGAGGTATGGAGCCACCAGCCAGCACCCTCCGTGGCTGGATCAATGGAAGTGTTTTAGGTACCAGGCAGCCAAAGGGCCGAGGCCTCACGCTCGACCACGCCGGCGCAGAGTTCCAGCCGCTCGGATAAGCTCTGTCACTCACCCGCCGCGCAGCCACCGGTAATGGGGAAATGTCGCCGCCTGGCGGACACGCCGTTGTAAATGAATGGGCTTTCGCACTTAGTGCAATTTTCGCCAACTCTCTGACTTAGAGCTATGGAAGTATGGAGCTATGGAGCCACCAGCCACCCAGGCTGGAGCTATGGAGCTCTGGAGGTATGGAGCTCAGGTGCTATGGAAGTATGGAGCTATGGAGCTATGGAAGTATGGAGCTATGGAGCTATGGAGCTCTGGAAGTATGGAGCTATGGAGCTCTGGAGGTATGGAGCTATGGAGCCCTGGAGCCCTGGAGCTATGGAGCTCTGGTGCTATGGAGGTATGGAGCTCTGGAGGTATGGAGCTCTGGAGGTATGGAGCTATGGAGCTATGGAGCCCTGGAGCTATGGAGCTATGGAGCCCTGGAGCTATGGAGCTATGGAGCCCTGGAGCTATGGAGCTATGGAGCTCTGGTGCTATGGAGCTATGGAGCTCTGGTGTTATGGAGCTATGGAGCTCTGGTGCTATGGAGCTATGGAGCTCTGGTGCTATGGAGCTATGGAGCTCTGGAAGTATGGAGCTATGGAGCTCTGGAGGTATGGAGCTATGGAGCCCTGGAGCTATGGAGCCCTGGAGCTATGGAAGTATTGAGCTCTGGTGCTATGGAGCTATGGAGCTCTGGTGCTATGGAGCTATGGAGCTCTGGAGCTATGGAGCTCTGGAGGTATGGAGCTATGGAGCTATGGAGCTCTGGAGGTATGGAGCTATGGAGCTATGGAAGTATGGAGCTCTGGTGCTATGGAGCTATGGAGCTCTGGTGCTATGGAGCTATGGAGCTCTGGTGTTATGGAGCTATGGAGCTATGGAGCTCTGGAAGTATGGAGCTCTGGTGCTATGGAGCTATGGAGCTCTGGTGCTATGGAGCTATGGAGCTCTGGTGCTATGGAGCTATGGAGCTCTGGTGCTATGGAGCTCTGGTGCTATGGAGCTCTGGTGCTATGGAGCTATGGAGCTCTGGTGCTATGGAGCTATGGAGCTCTGGAGGTATGGAGCTCTGGAGGTATGGAGCTCTGGAGGTATGGAGCTTTGGAGCCCTGGAGCTCTGGAGGTATGGAGCTATGGTGCTATGGAGCTCTGAAGCCATGGAGCTCTGGTGCTATGGAGCTCTGGAGCTCTGGAGGTATGGAGCTCTGGAGGTATGGAGCTATGGAGCCCTGGAGCTCTGGAGGTATGGAGCTATGGTGCTATGGAGCTCTGAAGCCATGGAGCTCTGGTGCTATGGAGCTCTGGAGCTCTGGAGGTATGGAGCTCTGGAGGTATGGAGCTATGGAGCCCTGGAGCTCTGGAGGTATGGAGCTATGGTGCTATGGAGCTCTGAAGCCATGGAGCTCTGGTGCTATGGAGCTCTGGAGCTCTGGAGGTATGGAGCTCTGGAGGTATGGAGCTCTGGAGGTATGGAGCTATGGAGCCCTGGAGCTCTGGAGGTATGGAGCTATGGTGCTATGGAGCTCTGAAGCCATGGAGCTCTGGTGCTATGGAGCTCTGGAGGTATGGAGCTCTGGAGGTATGGAGCTCTGGAGGTATGGAGCTATGGAGCCCTGGAGCTCTGGAGGTATGGAGCTATGGTGCTATGGAGCTCTGAAGCCATGGAGCTCTGGTGCTATGGAGCTCTGGAGGTATGGAGCTCTGGAGGTATGGAGCTCTGGAGGTATGGAGCTATGGAGCCCTGGAGCTCTGGAGGTATGGAGCTATGGTGCTATGGAGCTCTGAAGCCATGGAGCTCTGGTGCTATGGAGCTCTGGAGGTATGGAGCTCTGGAGGTATGGAGCTCTGGAGGTATGGAGCTATGGAGCCCTGGAGCTCTGGAGGTATGGAGCTATGGTGCTATGGAGCTCTGAAGCCATGGAGCTCTGGTGCTATGGAGCTATGGAGCTCTGGTGCTATGGAGCTATGGAGGTATGGAGCCACCAGCCAGCACCCTCCGTGGCTGGATCAATGGAAGTGTTTTAGGTACCAGGCAGCCAAAGGGCCGAGGCCTCACGCTCGACCACGCCGGCGCAGAGTTCCAGCCGCTCGGATAAGCTCTGTCACTCACCCGCCGCGCAGCCACCGGTAACGGGGAAATGTCGCCGCCTTGTGGACACGCCGTTGTAAATGAATGGGCTTTCGCACTTAGTGCAATTTTCGCCAACTCTCTGACTTAGAGCTATGGAAGTATGGAGCTATGGAGCCACCAGCCACCCAGGCTGGAGCTCTGGAGGTATGGAGCTCTGGTGCTATGGAAGTATGGAGCTCTGGTGCTATGGAAGTATGGAGCTATGGAGGTATGGAAGTATGGAGCTATGGAAGTATGGAGCTATGGAGCTCTGGAAGTATGGAGCTATGGAGCTCTGGAGGTATGGAGCCCTGGAGCTATGGAGCCCTGGAGCTATGGAAGTATGGAGCTCTGGTGCTATGGAGCTATGGAGCTCTGGTGCTATGGAGCTATGGAGCTATGGAGCTCTGGAGCTATGGAGCTCTGGAGGTATGGAGCTATGGAGCTATGGAGCTCTGGAGGTATGGAGCTATGGAGCTATGGAAGTATGGAGCTCTGGTGCTATGGAGCTATGGAGCTCTGGTGCTATGGAGCTATGGAGCTCTGGTGCTATGGAGCTATGGAGCTCTGGAAGTATGGAGCTCTGGTGCTATGGAGCTATGGAGCTCTGGTGCTATGGAGCTATGGAGCTCTGGTGCTATGGAGCTCTGGTGCTATGGAGCTCTGGTGCTATGGAGCTATGGAGCTCTGGTGCTTTGGAGCTCTGGAGGTATGGAGCTCTGGAGGTATGGAGCTCTGGAGGTATGGAGCTATGGAGCCCTGGAGCTCTGGAGGTATGGAGCTATGGTGCTATGGAGCTCTGAAGCCATGGAGCTCTGGTGCTATGGAGCTATGGAGCTCTGGTGCTATGGAGCTATGGAGCTATGGAGCTCTGGAAGTATGGAGCTCTGGTGCTATGGAGCTATGGAGCTCTGGTGCTATGGAGCTATGGAGCTCTGGTGCTATGGAGCTATGGAGCTCTGGTGCTATGGAGCTCTGGTGCTATGGAGCTCTGGTGCTATGGAGCTATGGAGCTCTGGTGCTATGGAGCTATGGAGCTCTGGAGGTATGGAGCTCTGGAGGTATGGAGCTCTGGAGGTATGGAACTATGGAGCCCTGGAGCTCTGGAGGTATGGAGCTATGGTGCTATGGAGCTCTGAAGCCATGGAGCTCTGGTGCTATGGAGCTCTGGAGCTCTGGAGGTATGGAGCTCTGGAGGTATGGAGCTATGGAGCCCTGGAGCTCTGGAGGTATGGAGCTATGGTGCTATGGAGCTCTGAAGCCATGGAGCTCTGGTGCTATGGAGCTCTGGAGCTCTGGAGGTATGGAGCTCTGGAGGTATGGAGCTCTGGAGGTATGGAGCTATGGAGCCCTGGAGCTCTGGAGGTATGGAGCTATGGTGCTATGGAGCTCTGAAGCCATGGAGCTCTGGTGCTATGGAGCTCTGGAGGTATGGAGCTCTGGAGGTATGGAGCTCTGGAGGTATGGAGCTATGGAGCCCTGGAGCTCTGGAGGTATGGAGCTATGGTGCTATGGAGCTCTGAAGCCATGGAGCTCTGGTGCTATGGAGCTCTGGAGGTATGGAGCTCTGGAGGTATGGAGCTCTGGAGGTATGGAGCTATGGAGCCCTGGAGCTCTGGAGGTATGGAGCTATGGTGCTATGGAGCTCTGAAGCCATGGAGCTCTGGTGCTATGGAGCTATGGAGCTCTGGTGCTATGGAGCTATGGAGGTATGGAGCCACCAGCCAGCACCCTCCGTGGCTGGATCAATGGAAGTGTTTTAGGTACCAGGCAGCCAAAGGGCCGAGGCCTCACGCTCGACCACGCCGGCGCAGAGTTCCAGCCGCTCGGATAAGCTCTGTCACTCACCCGCCGCGCAGCCACCGGTAACGGGGAAATGTCGCCGCCTTGTGGACACGCCGTTGTAAATGAATGGGCTTTCGCACTTAGTGCAATTTTCGCCAACTCTCTGACTGGAGCTATGGAAGTATGGAGCTATGGAGCCACCAGCCACCCAGGCTGGAGCTATGGAGCTCTGGAGGTATGGAGCTCTGGTGCTATGGAAGTATGGAGCTATGGAGCTATGGAAGTATGGAGCTATGGAGCTATGGAGCTCTGGAAGTATGGAGCTATGGAGCTCTGGAGGTATGGAGCTATGGAGCCCTGGAGCCCTGGAGCTATGGAGCCCTGGAGCTATGGAGCTATGGAGCCCTGGAGCTATGGAGCTATGGAGCCCTGGAGCTATGGAGCTATGGAGCTCTGGTGCTATGGAGCTATGGAGCTCTGGTGCTATGGAGCTATGGAGCTCTGGTGCTATGGAGCTATGGAGCTCTGGTGCTATGGAGCTATGGAGCTCTGGAAGTATGGAGCTATGGAGCTCTGGAGGTATGGAGCTATGGAGCTCTGGAGGTATGGAGCTATGGAGCCCTGGAGCTATGGAGCCCTGGAGCTATGGAAGTATGGAGCTCTGGTGCTATGGAGCTATGGAGCTCTGGTGCTATGGAGCTATGGAGCTCTGGAGCTATGGAGCTCTGGAGGTATGGAGCTATGGAGCTCTGGAGGTATGGAGCTATGGAGCTATGGAAGTATGGAGCTCTGGTGCTATGGAGCTATGGAGGTCTGGTGCTATGGAGCTATGGAGCTCTGGTGCTATGGAGCTATGGAGCTATGGAGCTCTGGAAGTATGGAGCTCTGGTGCTATGGAGCTATGGAGCTCTGGTGCTATGGAGCTATGGAGCTCTGGTGCTATGGAGCTATGGAGCTCTGGTGCTATGGAGCTATGGTGCTATGGAGCTCTGGTGCTATGGAGCTATGGAGCTCTGGTGCTATGGAGCTATGGAGCTCTGGAGGTATGGAGCTCTGGAGGTATGGAGCTCTGGAGGTATGGAGCTTTGGAGCCCTGGAGCTCTGGAGGTATGGAGCTATGGTGCTATGGAGCTCTGAAGCCATGGAGCTCTGGTGCTATGGAGCTATGGAGCTCTGGTGCTATGGAGCTATGGAGGTATGGAGCCACCAGCCAGCACCCTCCGTGGCTGGATCAATGGAAGTGTTTTAGGTACCAGGCAGCCAAAGGGCCGAGGCCTCATGCTCGACCACGCCGGCGCAGAGTTCCAGCCGCTCGGATAAGCTCTGTCACTCACCCGCCGCGCAGCCACCGGTAACGGGGAAATGTCGCCGCCTGGCGGACACGCCGTTGTAAATGAATGGGCTTTCGCACTTAGTGCAATTTTCGCCAACTCTCTGACTTAGAGCTATGGAAGTATGGAGCTATGGAGCCACCAGCCACCCAGGCTGGAGCTATGGAGCTCTGGAGGTATGGAGCTCAGGTGCTATGGAAGTATGGAGCTATGGAGCTATGGAAGTATGGAGCTATGGAGCTATGGAGCTCTGGAAGTATGGAGCTATGGAGCTCTGGAGGTATGGAGCTATGGAGCCCTGGAGCCCTGGAGCTATGGAGTTCTGGTGCTATGGAGGTATGGAGCTCTGGAGGTATGGAGCTCTGGAGGTATGGAGCTATGGAGCTATGGAGCCCTGGAGCTATGGAGCTATGGAGCCCTGGAGCTATGGAGCTATGGAGCCCTGGAGCTATGGAGCTATGGAGCTCTGGTGCTATGGAGCTATGGAGCTCTGGTGCTATGGAGCTATGGAGCTCTGGTGCTATGGAGCTATGGAGCTCTGGTGCTATGGAGCTATGGAGCTCTGGAAGTATGGAGCTATGGAGCTCTGGAGGTATGGAGCTATGGAGCCCTGGAGCTATGGAGCCCTGGAGCTATGGAAGTATGGAGCTCTGGTGCTATGGAGCTATGGAGCTCTGGTGCTATGGAGCTATGGAGCTCTGGAGCTATGGAGCTCTGGAGGTATGGAGCTATGGAGCTATGGAGCTCTGGAGGTATGGAGCTATGGAGCTATGGAAGTATGGAGCTCTGGTGCTATGGAGCTATGGAGCTCTGGTGCTATGGAGCTATGGAGCTCTGGTGCTATGGAGCTATGGAGCTCTGGAAGTATGGAGCTCTGGTGCTATGGAGCTATGGAGCTCTGGTGCTATGGAGCTATGGAGCTCTGGTGCTATGGAGCTATGGAGCTCTGGTGCTATGGAGCTCTGGTGCTATGGAGCTCTGGTGCTATGGAGCTATGGAGCTCTGGTGCTATGGAGCTATGGAGCTCTGGAGGTATGGAGCTCTGGAGGTATGGAGCTCTGGAGGTATGGAGCTTTGGAGCCCTGGAGCTCTGGAGGTATGGAGCTATGGTGCTATGGAGCTCTGAAGCCATGGAGCTCTGGTGCTATGGAGCTCTGGAGCTCTGGAGGTATGGAGCTCTGGAGGTATGGAGCTATGGAGCCCTGGAGCTCTGGAGGTATGGAGCTATGGTGCTATGGAGCTCTGAAGCCATGGAGCTCTGGTGCTATGGAGCTCTGGAGCTCTGGAGGTATGGAGCTCTGGAAGTATGGAGCTATGGAGCCCTGGAGCTCTGGAGGTATGGAGCTATGGTGCTATGGAGCTCTGAAGCCATGGAGCTCTGGTGCTATGGAGCTCTGGAGCTCTGGAGGTATGGAGCTCTGGAGGTATGGAGCTCTGGAGGTATGGAGCTATGGAGCCCTGGAGCTCTGGAGGTATGGAGCTATGGTGCTATGGAGCTCTGAAGCCATGGAGCTCTGGTGCTATGGAGCTCTGGAGGTATGGAGCTCTGGAGGTATGGAGCTCTGGAGGTATGGAGCTATGGAGCCCTGGAGCTCTGGAGGTATGGAGCTATGGTGCTATGGAGCTCTGAAGCCATGGAGCTCTGGTGCTATGGAGCTCTGGAGGTATGGAGCTCTGGAGGTATGGAGCTCTGGAGGTATGGAGCTATGGAGCCCTGGAGCTCTGGAGGTATGGAGCTATGGTGCTATGGAGCTCTGAAGCCATGGAGCTCTGGTGCTATGGAGCTCTGGAGGTATGGAGCTCTGGAGGTATGGAGCTCTGGAGGTATGGAGCTATGGAGCCCTGGAGCTCTGGAGGTATGGAGCTATGGTGCTATGGAGCTCTGAAGCCATGGAGCTCTGGTGCTATGGAGCTATGGAGCTCTGGTGCTATGGAGCTATGGAGGTATGGAGCCACCAGCCAGCACCCTCCGTGGCTGGATCAATGGAAGTGTTTTAGGTACCAGGCAGCCAAAGGGCCGAGGCCTCACGCTCGACCACGCCGGCGCAGAGTTCCAGCCGCTCGGATAAGCTCTGTCACTCACCCGCCGCGCAGCCACCGGTAACGGGGAAATGTCGCCGCCTTGTGGACACGCCGTTGTAAATGAATGGGCTTTCGCACTTAGTGCAATTTTCGCCAACTCTCTGACTTAGAGCTATGGAAGTATGGAGCTATGGAGCCACCAGCCACCCAGGCTGGAGCTCTGGAGCTCTGGAGGTATGGAGCTCTGGTGCTATGGAAGTATGGAGCTCTGGTGCTATGGAAGTATGGAGCTATGGAGGTATGGAAGTATGGAGCTATGGAAGTATGGAGCTATGGAGCTCTGGAAGTATGGAGCTATGGAGCTCTGGAGGTATGGAGCCCTGGAGCTATGGAGCCCTGGAGCTATGGAAGTATGGAGCTCTGGTGCTATGGAGCTATGGAGCTCTGGTGCTATGGAGCTATGGAGCTATGGAGCTCTGGAGCTATGGAGCTCTGGAGGTATGGAGCTATGGAGCTATGGAGCTCTGGAGGTATGGAGCTATGGAGCTATGGAAGTATGGAGCTCTGGTGCTATGGAGCTATGGAGCTCTGGTGCTATGGAGCTATGGAGCTCTGGTGCTATGGAGCTATGGAGCTATGGAGCTCTGGAAGTATGGAGCTCTGGTGCTATGGAGCTATGGAGCTCTGGTGCTATGGAGCTATGGAGCTCTGGTGCTATGGAGCTCTGGTGCTATGGAGCTCTGGTGCTATGGAGCTATGGAGCTCTGGTGCTATGGAGCTCTGGAGGTATGGAGCTCTGGAGGTATGGAGCTCTGGAGGTATGGAGCTATGGAGCCCTGGAGCTCTGGAGGTATGGAGCTATGGTGCTATGGAGCTCTGAAGCCATGGAGCTCTGGTGCTATGGAGCTATGGAGCTCTGGTGCTATGGAGCTATGGAGCTATGGAGCTCTGGAAGTATGGAGCTCTGGTGCTATGGAGCTATGGAGCTCTGGTGCTATGGAGCTATGGAGCTCTGGTGCTATGGAGCTATGGAGCTCTGGTGCTATGGAGCTCTGGTGCTATGGAGCTCTGGTGCTATGGAGCTATGGAGCTCTGGTGCTATGGAGCTATGGAGCTCTGGAGGTATGGAGCTCTGGAGGTATGGAGCTATGGAGCCCTGGAGCTCTGGAGGTATGGAGCTATGGTGCTATGGAGCTCTGAAGCCATGGAGCTCTGGTGCTATGGAGCTCTGGAGCTCTGGAGGTATGGAGCTCTGGAGGTATGGAGCTATGGAGCCCTGGAGCTCTGGAGGTATGGAGCTATGGTGCTATGGAGCTCTGAAGCCATGGAGCTCTGGTGCTATGGAGCTCTGGAGCTCTGGAGGTATGGAGCTCTGGAGGTATGGAGCTCTGGAGGTATGGAGCTATGGAGCCCTGGAGCTCTGGAGGTATGGAGCTATGGTGCTATGGAGCTCTGAAGCCATGGAGCTCTGGTGCTATGGAGCTCTGGAGGTATGGAGCTCTGGAGGTATGGAGCTCTGGAGGTATGGAGCTATGGAGCCCTGGAGCTCTGGAGGTATGGAGCTATGGTGCTATGGAGCTCTGAAGCCATGGAGCTCTGGTGCTATGGAGCTCTGGAGGTATGGAGCTCTGGAGGTATGGAGCTCTGGAGGTATGGAGCTATGGAGCCCTGGAGCTCTGGAGGTATGGAGCTATGGTGCTATGGAGCTCTGAAGCCATGGAGCTCTGGTGCTATGGAGCTATGGAGCTCTGGTGCTATGGAGCTATGGAGGTATGGAGCCACCAGCCAGCACCCTCCGTGGCTGGATCAATGGAAGTGTTTTAGGTACCAGGCAGCCAAAGGGCCGAGGCCTCACGCTCGACCACGCCGGCGCAGAGTTCCAGCCGCTCGGATAAGCTCTGTCACTCACCCGCCGCGCAGCCACCGGTAACGGGGAAATGTCGCCGCCTGGCGGACACGCCGTTGTAAATGAATGGGCTTTCGCACTTAGTGCAATTTTCGCCAACTCTCTGACTTAGAGCTATGGAAGTATGGAGCTATGGAGCCACCAGCCACCCAGGCTGGAGCTATGGAGCTCTGGAGGTATGGAGCTCTGGTGCTATGGAAGTATGGAGCTATGGAGCTATGGAAGTATGGAGCTATGGAGCTATGGAGCTCTGGAAGTATGGAGCTATGGAGCTCTGGAGGTATGGAGCTATGGAGCCCTGGAGCCCTGGAGCTATGGAGCCCTGGAGCTATGGAGCTATGGAGCCCTGGAGCTATGGAGCTATGGAGCCCTGGAGCTATGGAGCTATGGAGCTCTGGTGCTATGGAGCTATGGAGCTCTGGTGCTATGGAGCTATGGAGCTCTGGTGCTATGGAGCTATGGAGCTCTGGTGCTATGGAGCTATGGAGCTCTGGAAGTATGGAGCTATGGAGCTCTGGAGGTATGGAGCTATGGAGCTCTGGAGGTATGGAGCTATGGAGCCCTGGAGCTATGGAGCCCTGGAGCTATGGAAGTATGGAGCTCTGGTGCTATGGAGCTATGGAGCTCTGGTGCTATGGAGCTATGGAGCTCTGGAGCTATGGAGCTCTGGAGGTATGGAGCTATGGAGCTCTGGAGGTATGGAGCTATGGAGCTATGGAAGTATGGAGCTCTGGTGCTATGGAGCTATGGAGGTCTGGTGCTATGGAGCTATGGAGCTCTGGTGCTATGGAGCTATGGAGCTATGGAGCTCTGGAAGTATGGAGCTCTGGTGCTATGGAGCTATGGAGCTCTGGTGCTATGGAGCTATGGAGCTCTGGTGCTATGGAGCTATGGAGCTCTGGTGCTATGGAGCTATGGTGCTATGGAGCTCTGGTGCTATGGAGCTATGGAGCTCTGGTGCTATGGAGCTATGGAGCTCTGGAGGTATGGAGCTCTGGAGGTATGGAGCTCTGGAGGTATGGAGCTTTGGAGCCCTGGAGCTCTGGAGGTATGGAGCTATGGTGCTATGGAGCTCTGAAGCCATGGAGCTCTGGTGCTATGGAGCTATGGAGCTCTGGTGCTATGGAGCTATGGAGGTATGGAGCCACCAGCCAGCACCCTCCGTGGCTGGATCAATGGAAGTGTTTTAGGTACCAGGCAGCCAAAGGGCCGAGGCCTCATGCTCGACCACGCCGGCGCAGAGTTCCAGCCGCTCGGATAAGCTCTGTCACTCACCCGCCGCGCAGCCACCGGTAACGGGGAAATGTCGCCGCCTGGCGGACACGCCGTTGTAAATGAATGGGCTTTCGCACTTAGTGCAATTTTCGCCAACTCTCTGACTTAGAGCTATGGAAGTATGGAGCTATGGAGCCACCAGCCACCCAGGCTGGAGCTATGGAGCTCTGGAGGTATGGAGCTCAGGTGCTATGGAAGTATGGAGCTATGGAGCTATGGAAGTATGGAGCTATGGAGCTATGGAGCTCTGGAAGTATGGAGCTATGGAGCTCTGGAGGTATGGAGCTATGGAGCCCTGGAGCCCTGGAGCTATGGAGTTCTGGTGCTATGGAGGTATGGAGCTCTGGAGGTATGGAGCTCTGGAGGTATGGAGCTATGGAGCTATGGAGCCCTGGAGCTATGGAGCTATGGAGCCCTGGAGCTATGGAGCTATGGAGCCCTGGAGCTATGGAGCTATGGAGCTCTGGTGCTATGGAGCTATGGAGCTCTGGTGCTATGGAGCTATGGAGCTCTGGTGCTATGGAGCTATGGAGCTCTGGTGCTATGGAGCTATGGAGCTCTGGAAGTATGGAGCTATGGAGCTCTGGAGGTATGGAGCTATGGAGCCCTGGAGCTATGGAGCCATGGAGCTATGGAAGTATGGAGCTCTGGTGCTATGGAGCTATGGAGCTCTGGTGCTATGGAGCTATGGAGCTCTGGAGCTATGGAGCTCTGGAGGTATGGAGCTATGGAGCTATGGAGCTCTGGAGGTATGGAGCTATGGAGCTATGGAAGTATGGAGCTCTGGTGCTATGGAGCTATGGAGCTCTGGTGCTATGGAGCTATGGAGCTCTGGTGCTATGGAGCTATGGAGCTCTGGAAGTATGGAGCTCTGGTGCTATGGAGCTATGGAGCTCTGGTGCTATGGAGCTATGGAGCTCTGGTGCTATGGAGCTATGGAGCTCTGGTGCTATGGAGCTCTGGTGCTATGGAGCTCTGGTGCTATGGAGCTATGGAGCTCTGGTGCTATGGAGCTATGGAGCTCTGGAGGTATGGAGCTCTGGAGGTATGGAGCTCTGGAGGTATGGAGCTTTGGAGCCCTGGAGCTCTGGAGGTATGGAGCTATGGTGCTATGGAGCTCTGAAGCCATGGAGCTCTGGTGCTATGGAGCTCTGGAGCTCTGGAGGTATGGAGCTCTGGAGGTATGGAGCTATGGAGCCCTGGAGCTCTGGAGGTATGGAGCTATGGTGCTATGGAGCTCTGAAGCCATGGAGCTCTGGTGCTATGGAGCTCTGGAGCTCTGGAGGTATGGAGCTCTGGAAGTATGGAGCTATGGAGCCCTGGAGCTCTGGAGGTATGGAGCTATGGTGCTATGGAGCTCTGAAGCCATGGAGCTCTGGTGCTATGGAGCTCTGGAGCTCTGGAGGTATGGAGCTCTGGAGGTATGGAGCTCTGGAGGTATGGAGCTATGGAGCCCTGGAGCTCTGGAGGTATGGAGCTATGGTGCTATGGAGCTCTGAAGCCATGGAGCTCTGGTGCTATGGAGCTCTGGAGGTATGGAGCTCTGGAGGTATGGAGCTCTGGAGGTATGGAGCTATGGAGCCCTGGAGCTCTGGAGGTATGGAGCTATGGTGCTATGGAGCTCTGAAGCCATGGAGCTCTGGTGCTATGGAGCTCTGGAGGTATGGAGCTCTGGAGGTATGGAGCTCTGGAGGTATGGAGCTATGGAGCCCTGGAGCTCTGGAGGTATGGAGCTATGGTGCTATGGAGCTCTGAAGCCATGGAGCTCTGGTGCTATGGAGCTCTGGAGGTATGGAGCTCTGGAGGTATGGAGCTCTGGAGGTATGGAGCTATGGAGCCCTGGAGCTCTGGAGGTATGGAGCTATGGTGCTATGGAGCTCTGAAGCCATGGAGCTCTGGTGCTATGGAGCTATGGAGCTCTGGTGCTATGGAGCTATGGAGGTATGGAGCCACCAGCCAGCACCCTCCGTGGCTGGATCAATGGAAGTGTTTTAGGTACCAGGCAGCCAAAGGGCCGAGGCCTCACGCTCGACCACGCCGGCGCAGAGTTCCAGCCGCTCGGATAAGCTCTGTCACTCACCCGCCGCGCAGGCACCGGTAACGGGGAAATGTCGCCGCCTTGTGGACACGCCGTTGTAAATGAATGGGCTTTCGCACTTAGTGCAATTTTCGCCAACTCTCTGACTTAGAGCTATGGAAGTATGGAGCTATGGAGCCACCAGCCACCCAGGCTGGAGCTCTGGAGCTCTGGAGGTATGGAGCTCTGGTGCTATGGAAGTATGGAGCTCTGGTGCTATGGAAGTATGGAGCTATGGAGGTATGGAAGTATGGAGCTATGGAAGTATGGAGCTATGGAGCTCTGGAAGTATGGAGCTATGGAGCTCTGGAGGTATGGAGCCCTGGAGCTATGGAGCCCTGGAGCTATGGAAGTATGGAGCTCTGGTGCTATGGAGCTATGGAGCTCTGGTGCTATGGAGCTATGGAGCTATGGAGCTCTGGAGCTATGGAGCTCTGGAGGTATGGAGCTATGGAGCTATGGAGCTCTGGAGGTATGGAGCTATGGAGCTATGGAAGTATGGAGCTCTGGTGCTATGGAGCTATGGAGCTCTGGTGCTATGGAGCTATGGAGCTCTGGTGCTATGGAGCTATGGAGCTATGGAGCTCTGGAAGTATGGAGCTCTGGTGCTATGGAGCTATGGAGCTCTGGTGCTATGGAGCTATGGAGCTCTGGTGCTATGGAGCTCTGGTGCTATGGAGCTCTGGTGCTATGGAGCTATGGAGCTCTGGTGCTATGGAGCTCTGGAGGTATGGAGCTCTGGAGGTATGGAGCTCTGGAGGTATGGAGCTATGGAGCCCTGGAGCTCTGGAGGTATGGAGCTATGGTGCTATGGAGCTCTGAAGCCATGGAGCTCTGGTGCTATGGAGCTATGGAGCTCTGGTGCTATGGAGCTATGGAGCTATGGAGCTCTGGAAGTATGGAGCTCTGGTGCTATGGAGCTATGGAGCTCTGGTGCTATGGAGCTATGGAGCTCTGGTGCTATGGAGCTATGGAGCTCTGGTGCTATGGAGCTCTGGTGCTATGGAGCTCTGGTGCTATGGAGCTATGGAGCTCTGGTGCTATGGAGCTATGGAGCTCTGGAGGTATGGAGCTCTGGAGGTATGGAGCTATGGAGCCCTGGAGCTCTGGAGGTATGGAGCTATGGTGCTATGGAGCTCTGAAGCCATGGAGCTCTGGTGCTATGGAGCTCTGGAGCTCTGGAGGTATGGAGCTCTGGAGGTATGGAGCTATGGAGCCCTGGAGCTCTGGAGGTATGGAGCTATGGTGCTATGGAGCTCTGAAGCCATGGAGCTCTGGTGCTATGGAGCTCTGGAGCTCTGGAGGTATGGAGCTCTGGAGGTATGGAGCTCTGGAGGTATGGAGCTATGGAGCCCTGGAGCTCTGGAGGTATGGAGCTATGGTGCTATGGAGCTCTGAAGCCATGGAGCTCTGGTGCTATGGAGCTCTGGAGGTATGGAGCTCTGGAGGTATGGAGCTCTGGAGGTATGGAGCTATGGAGCCCTGGAGCTCTGGAGGTATGGAGCTATGGTGCTATGGAGCTCTGAAGCCATGGAGCTCTGGTGCTATGGAGCTCTGGAGGTATGGAGCTCTGGAGGTATGGAGCTCTGGAGGTATGGAGCTATGGAGCCCTGGAGCTCTGGAGGTATGGAGCTATGGTGCTATGGAGCTCTGAAGCCATGGAGCTCTGGTGCTATGGAGCTATGGAGCTCTGGTGCTATGGAGCTATGGAGGTATGGAGCCACCAGCCAGCACCCTCCGTGGCTGGATCAATGGAAGTGTTTTAGGTACCAGGCAGCCAAAGGGCCGAGGCCTCACGCTCGACCACGCCGGCGCAGAGTTCCAGCCGCTCGGATAAGCTCTGTCACTCACCCGCCGCGCAGCCACCGGTAACGGGGAAATGTCGCCGCCTGGCGGACACGCCGTTGTAAATGAATGGGCTTTCGCACTTAGTGCAATTTTCGCCAACTCTCTGACTTAGAGCTATGGAAGTATGGAGCTATGGAGCCACCAGCCACCCAGGCTGGAGCTATGGAGCTCTGGAGGTATGGAGCTCAGGTGCTATGGAAGTATGGAGCTATGGAGCTATGGAAGTATGGAGCTATGGAGCTATGGAGCTCTGGAAGTATGGAGCTATGGAGCTCTGGAGGTATGGAGCTATGGAGCCCTGGAGCCCTGGAGCTATGGAGCTCTGGTGCTATGGAGGTATGGAGCTCTGGAGGTATGGAGCTCTGGAGGTATGGAGCTATGGAGCTATGGAGCCCTGGAGCTATGGAGCTATGGAGCCCTGGAGCTATGGAGGTATGGAGCCCTGGAGCTATGGAGCTATGGAGCTCTGGTGCTATGGAGCTATGGAGCTCTGGTGCTATGGAGCTATGGAGCTCTGGTGCTATGGAGCTATGGAGCTCTGGTGCTATGGAGCTATGGAGCTCTGGAAGTATGGAGCTATGGAGCTCTGGAGGTATGGAGCTATGGAGCCCTGGAGCTATGGAGCCCTGGAGCTATGGAAGTATGGAGCTCTGGTGCTATGGAGCTATGGAGCTCTGGTGCTATGGAGCTATGGAGCTCTGGAGCTATGGAGCTCTGGAGGTATGGAGCTATGGAGCTATGGAGCTCTGGAGGTATGGAGCTATGGAGCTATGGAAGTATGGAGCTCTGGTGCTATGGAGCTATGGAGCTCTGGTGCTATGGAGCTATGGAGCTCTGGTGCTATGGAGCTATGGAGCTATGGAGCTCTGGAAGTATGGAGCTCTGGTGCTATGGAGCTATGGAGCTCTGGTGCTATGGAGCTATGGAGCTCTGGTGCTATGGAGCTATGGAGCTCTGGTGCTATGGAGCTCTGGTGCTATGGAGCTCTGGTGCTATGGAGCTATGGAGCTCTGGTGCTATGGAGCTATGGAGCTCTGGAGGTATGGAGCTCTGGAGGTATGGAGCTCTGGAGGTATGGAGCTTTGGAGCCCTGGAGCTCTGGAGGTATGGAGCTATGGTGCTATGGAGCTCTGAAGCCATGGAGCTCTGGTGCTATGGAGCTCTGGAGCTCTGGAGGTATGGAGCTCTGGAGGTATGGAGCTATGGAGCCCTGGAGCTCTGGAGGTATGGAGCTATGGTGCTATGGAGCTCTGAAGCCATGGAGCTCTGGTGCTATGGAGCTCTGGAGCTCTGGAGGTATGGAGCTCTGGAGGTATGGAGCTATGGAGCCCTGGAGCTCTGGAGGTATGGAGCTATGGTGCTATGGAGCTCTGAAGCCATGGAGCTCTGGTGCTATGGAGCTCTGGAGAGGCCTCGGCCCTTTGGCTGCCTGTAAATGAATGGGCTTTCGCACTTAGTGCAATTTTCGCCAACTCTCTGACTTAGAGCTATGGAAGTATGGAGCTATGGAGCCACCAGCCACCCAGGCTGGAGCTCTGGAGCTCTGGAGGTATGGAGCTCTGGTGCTATGGAAGTATGGAGCTCTGGTGCTATGGAAGTATGGAGCTATGGAGGTATGGAAGTATGGAGCTATGGAAGTATGGAGCTATGGAGCTCTGGAAGTATGGAGCTATGGAGCTCTGGAAGTATGGAGCTCTGGTGCTATGGAGCTATGGAGCTCTGGTGCTATGGAGCTATGGAGCTCTGGTGCTATGGAGCTCTGGTGCTATGGAGCTCTGGTGCTATGGAGCTATGGAGCTCTGGTGCTATGGAGCTCTGGAGGTATGGAGCTCTGGAGGTATGGAGCTCTGGAGGTATGGAGCTATGGAGCCCTGGAGCTCTGGAGGTATGGAGCTATGGTGCTATGGAGCTCTGAAGCCATGGAGCTCTGGTGCTATGGAGCTATGGAGCTCTGGTGCTATGGAGCTATGGAGCTATGGAGCTCTGGAAGTATGGAGCTCTGGTGCTATGGAGCTATGGAGCTCTGGTGCTATGGAGCTATGGAGCTCTGGTGCTATGGAGCTATGGAGCTCTGGTGCTATGGAGCTCTGGTGCTATGGAGCTCTGGTGCTATGGAGCTATGGAGCTCTGGTGCTATGGAGCTATGGAGCTCTGGAGGTATGGAGCTCTGGAGGTATGGAGCTATGGAGCCCTGGAGCTCTGGAGGTATGGAGCTATGGTGCTATGGAGCTCTGAAGCCATGGAGCTCTGGTGCTATGGAGCTCTGGAGGTATGGAGCTCTGGAGGTATGGAGCTCTGGAGGTATGGAGCTCTGGAGGTATGGAGCTATGGAGCCCTGGAGCTCTGGAGGTATGGAGCTATGGAGCTATGGAGCTCTGGAGCTATGGAGCTCTGGAGGTATGGAGCTATGGAGCTATGGAGCTCTGGAGGTATGGAGCTATGGAGCTCTGGAGGTATGGAGCTCTGGAGGTATGGAGCTATGGAGCCCTGGAGCTCTGGAGGTATGGAGCTATGGTGCTATGGAGCTCTGAAGCCATGGAGCTCTGGTGCTATGGAGCTCTGGAGGTATGGAGCTCTGGAGGTATGGAGCTCTGGAGGTATGGAGCTATGGAGCCCTGGAGCTCTGGAGGTATGGAGCTATGGTGCTATGGAGCTCTGAAGCCATGGAGCTCTGGTGCTATGGAGCTCTGGAGGTATGGAGCTCTGGAGGTATGGAGCTCTGGAGGTATGGAGCTATGGAGCCCTGGAGCTCTGGAGGTATGGAGCTATGGTGCTATGGAGCTCTGAAGCCATGGAGCTCTGGTGCTATGGAGCTATGGAGCTCTGGTGCTATGGAGCTATGGAGGTATGGAGCCACCAGCCAGCACCCTCCGTGGCTGGATCAATGGAAGTGTTTTAGGTACCAGGCAGCCAAAGGGCCGAGGCCTCACGCTCGACCACGCCGGCGCAGAGTTCCAGCCGCTCGGATAAGCTCTGTCACTCACCCGCCGCGCAGCCACCGGTAACGGGGAAATGTCGCCGCCTTGTGGACACGCCGTTGTAAATGAATGGGCTTTCGCACTTAGTGCAATTTTCGCCAACTCTCTGACTGGAGCTATGGAAGTATGGAGCTATGGAGCCACCAGCCACCCAGGCTGGAGCTATGGAGCTCTGGAGGTATGGAGCTCAGGTGCTATGGAAGTATGGAGCTATGGAGCTATGGAAGTATGGAGCTATGGAGCTATGGAGCTCTGGAAGTATGGAGCTATGGAGCTCTGGAGGTATGGAGCTATGGAGCCCTGGAGCCCTGGAGCTATGGAGCTCTGGTGCTATGGAGGTATGGAGCTCTGGAGGTATGGAGCTCTGGAGGTATGGAGCTATGGAGCTATGGAGCCCTGGAGCTATGGAGCTATGGAGCCCTGGAGCTATGGAGCTATGGAGCCCTGGAGCTATGGAGCTATGGAGCTCTGGTGCTATGGAGCTATGGAGCTCTGGTGCTATGGAGCTATGGAGCTCTGGTGCTATGGAGCTATGGAGCTCTGGAAGTATGGAGCTATGGAGCTCTGGAGGTATGGAGCTATGGAGCTCTGGAGGTATGGAGCTATGGAGCCCTGGAGCTATGGAGCTCTGGTGCTATGGAGCTATGGAGCTCTGGTGCTATGGAGCTATGGAGCTCTGGAGCTATGGAGCTCTGGAGGTATGGAGCTATGGAGCTATGGAGCTCTGGAGGTATGGAGCTATGGAGCTATGGAAGTATGGAGCTCTGGTGCTATGGAGCTATGGAGCTCTGGTGCTATGGAGCTATGGAGCTCTGGTGCTATGGAGCTATGGAGCTCTGGAAGTATGGAGCTCTGGTGCTATGGAGCTATGGAGCTCTGGTGCTATGGAGCTATGGAGCTCTGGTGCTATGGAGCTATGGAGCTCTGGTGCTATGGAGCTCTGGTGCTATGGAGCTCTGGTGCTATGGAGCTATGGAGCTCTGGTGCTATGGAGCTATGGAGCTCTGGAGGTATGGAGCTCTGGAGGTATGGAGCTCTGGAGGTATGGAGCTTTGTAGCCCTGGAGCTCTGGAGGTATGGAGCTATGGTGCTATGGAGCTCTGAAGCCATGGAGCTCTGGTGCTATGGAGCTCTGGAGCTCTGGAGGTATGGAGCTCTGGAGGTATGGAGGTATGGAGCTATGGAGCCCTGGAGCTCTGGAGGTATGGAGCTATGGTGCTATGGAGCTCTGAAGCCATGGAGCTCTGGTGCTATGGAGCTCTGGAGCTCTGGAGGTATGGAGCTCTGGAGGTATGGAGCTATGGAGCCCTGGAGCTCTGGAGGTATGGAGCTATGGTGCTATGGAGCTCTGAAGCCATGGAGCTCTGGTGCTATGGAGCTCTGGAGCTCTGGAGGTATGGAGCTCTGGAGGTATGGAGCTCTGGAGGTATGGAGCTATGGAGCCCTGGAGCTCTGGAGGTATGGAGCTATGGTGCTATGGAGCTCTGAAGCCATGGAGCTCTGGTGCTATGGAGCTCTGGAGGTATGGAGCTCTGGAGGTATGGAGCTATGGAGCCCTGGAGCTCTGGTGCTATGGAGCTATGGAGCTCTGGTGCTATGGAGCTATGGAGCTCTGGAGGTATGGAGCTCTGGAGGTATGGAGCTCTGGAGGTATGGAGCTATGGAGCCCTGGAGCTCTGGAGGTATGGAGCTATGGTGCTATGGAGCTCTGAAGCCATGGAGCTCTGGTGCTATGGAGCTCTGGAGCTCTGGAGGTATGGAGGTATGGAGCTCTGGAGGTATGGAGCTATGGAGCCCTGGAGCTCTGGAGCTATGGAGCTCTGGTGCTATGGAGCTCTGGAGGTATGGAGCTCTGGAGGTATGGAGCTCTGGAGGTATAGAGCTCTGGAGGTATGGAGCTCTGGAGGTATGGAGCTATGGAGCCCTGGAGCTCTGGAGGTATGGAGCTATGGTGCTATGGAGCTCTGAAGCCATGGAGCTCTGGTGCTATGGAGCTATGGAGCTCTGGTGCTATGGAGCTATGGAGGTATGGAGCCACCAGCCAGCACCCTCCGTGGCTGGATCAATGGAAGTGTTTTAGGTACCAGGCAGCCAAAGGGCCGAGGCCTCACGCTCGACCACGCCGGCGCAGAGTTCCAGCCGCTCGGATAAGCTCTGTCACTCACCCGCCGCGCAGCCACCGGTAACGGGGAAATGTCGCCGCCTTGTGGACACGCCGTTGTAAATGAATGGGCTTTCGCACTTAGTGCAATTTTCGCCAACTCTCTGACTTAGAGCTATGGAAGTATGGAGCTATGGAGCCACCAGCCACCCAGGCTGGAGCTCTGGAGCTCTGGAGGTATGGAGCTCTGGTGCTATGGAAGTATGGAGCTCTGGTGCTATGGAAGTGTGGAGCTATGGAGGTATGGAAGTATGGAGCTATGGAAGTATGGAGCTATGGAGCTCTGGAAGTATGGAGCTATGGAGCTCTGGAGGTATGGAGCCCTGGAGCTATGGAGCCCTGGAGCTATGGAAGTATGGAGCTCTGGTGCTATGGAGCTATGGAGCTCTGGTGCTATGGAGCTATGGAGCTCTGGAGCTATGGAGCTATGGAGCTCTGGAGGTATGGAGCTATGGAGCTATGGAGCTCTGGAGGTATGGAGCTATGGAGCTATGGAAGTATGGAGCTCTGGTGCTATGGAGCTATGGAGCTCTGGTGCTATGGAGCTATGGAGCTCTGGTGCTATGGAGCTATGGAGCTATGGAGCTCTGGAAGTATGGAGCTCTGGTGCTATGGAGCTATGGAGCTCTGGTGCTATGGAGCTATGGAGCTCTGGTGCTATGGAGTTCTGGTGCTATGGAGCTCTGGTGCTATGGAGCTATGGAGCTCTGGTGCTATGGAGCTCTGGAGGTATGGAGCTCTGGAGGTATGGAGCTCTGGAGGTATGGAGCTATGGAGCCCTGGAGCTCTGGAGGTATGGAGCTATGGTGCTATGGAGCTCTGAAGCCATGGAGCTCTGGTGCTATGGAGCTATGGAGCTCTGGTGCTATGGAGCTATGGAGCTATGGAGCTCTGGAAGTATGGAGCTCTGGTGCTATGGAGCTATGGAGCTCTGGTGCTATGGAGCTATGGAGCTCTGGTGCTATGGAGCTATGGAGCTCTGGTGCTATGGAGCTCTGGTGCTATGGAGCTCTGGTGCTATGGAGCTATGGAGCTCTGGTGCTATGGAGCTATGGAGCTCTGGAGGTATGGAGCTCTGGAGGTATGGAGCTCTGGAGGTATGGAGCTATGGAGCCCTGGAGCTCTGGAGGTATGGAGCTATGGTGCTATGGAGCTCTGAAGCCATGGAGCTCTGGTGCTATGGAGCTCTGGAGCTCTGGAGGTATGAAGCTCTGGAGGTATGGAGCTATGGAGCCCTGGAGCTCTGGAGGTATGGAGCTATGGAGCTCTGAAGCCATGGAGCTCTGGTGCTATGGAGCTCTGGAGCTCTGGAGGTATGGAGCTCTGGAGGTATGGAGCTCTGGAGGTATGGAGCTATGGAGCCCTGGAGCTCTGGAGGTATGGAGCTATGGTGCTATGGAGCTCTGAAGCCATGGAGCTCTGGTGCTATGGAGCTCTGGAGGTATGGAGCTCTGGAGGTATGGAGCTCTGGAGGTATGGAGCTATGGAGCCCTGGAGCTCTGGAGGTATGGAGCTATGGTGCTATGGAGCTCTGAAGCCATGGAGCTCTGGTGCTATGGAGCTCTGGAGGTATGGAGCTCTGGAGGTATGGAGCTCTGGAGGTATGGAGCTATGGAGCCCTGGAGCTCTGGAGGTATGGAGCTATGGTGCTATGGAGCTCTGAAGCCATGGAGCTCTGGTGCTATGGAGCTATGGAGCTCTGGTGCTATGGAGCTATGGAGGTATGGAGCCACCAGCCAGCACCCTCCGTGGCTGGATCAATGGAAGTGTTTTAGGTACCAGGCAGCCAAAGGGCCGAGGCCTCACGCTCGACCACGCCGGCGCAGAGTTCCAGCCGCTCGGATAAGCTCTGTCACTCACCCGCCGCGCAGCCACCGGTAACGGGGAAATGTCGCCGCCTGGCGGACACGCCGTTGTAAATGAATGGGCTTTCGCACTTAGTGCAATTTTCGCCAACTCTCTGACTTAGAGCTATGGAAGTATGGAGCTATGGAGCCACCAGCCACCCAGGCTGGAGCTCTGGAGCTCTGGAGGTATGGAGCTCTGGTGCTATGGAAGTATGGAGCTCTGGTGCTATGGAAATATGGAGCTATGGAGGTATGGAAGTATGGAGCTATGGAAGTATGGAGCTATGGAGCTCTGGAAGTATGGAGCTATGGAGCTCTGGAGGTATGGAGCCCTGGAGCTATGGAGCCCTGGAGCTATGGAAGTATGGAGCTCTGGTGCTATGGAGCTATGGAGCTCTGGTGCTATGGAGCTATGGAGCTATGGAGCTCTGGAGCTATGGAGCTCTGGAGGTATGGAGCTATGGAGCTATGGAGCTCTGGAGGTATGGAGCTATGGAGCTATGGAAGTATGGAGCTCTGGTGCTATGGAGCTATGGAGCTCTGGTGCTATGGAGCTATGGAGCTCTGGTGCTATGGAGCTATGGAGCTATGGAGCTCTGGAAGTATGGAGCTCTGGTGCTATGGAGCTATGGAGCTCTGGTGCTATGGAGCTATGGAGCTCTGGTGCTATGGAGCTCTGGTGCTATGGAGCTCTGGTGCTATGGAGCTATGGAGCTCTGGTGCTATGGAGCTCTGGAGGTATGGAGCTCTGGAGGTATGGAGCTCTGGAGGTATGGAGCTATGGAGCCCTGGAGCTCTGGAGGTATGGAGCTATGGTGCTATGGAGCTCTGAAGCCATGGAGCTCTGGTGCTATGGAGCTATGGAGCTCTGGTGCTATGGAGCTATGGAGCTATGGAGCTCTGGAAGTATGGAGCTCTGGTGCTATGGAGCTATGGAGCTCTGGTGCTATGGAGCTATGGAGCTCTGGTGCTATGGAGCTATGGAGCTCTGGTGCTATGGAGCTCTGGTGCTATGGAGCTCTGGTGCTATGGAGCTATGGAGCTCTGGTGCTATGGAGCTATGGAGCTCTGGAGGTATGGAGCTCTGGAGGTATGGAGCTCTGGAGGTATGGAGCTATGGAGCCCTGGAGCTCTGGAGGTATGGAGCTATGGTGCTATGGAGCTCTGAAGCCATGGAGCTCTGGTGCTATGGAGCTCTGGAGCTCTGGAGGTATGGAGCTCTGGAGGTATGGAGCTATGGAGCCCTGGAGCTCTGGAGGTATGGAGCTATGGTGCTATGGAGCTCTGAAGCCATGGAGCTCTGGTGCTATGGAGCTCTGGAGCTCTGGAGGTATGGAGCTCTGGAGGTATGGAGCTCTGGAGGTATGGAGCTATGGAGCCCTGGAACTCTGGAGGTATGGAGCTATTGTGCTATGGAGCTCTGAAGCCATGGAGCTCTGGTGCTATGGAGCTCTGGAGGTATGGAGCTCTGGAGGTATGGAGCTCTGGAGGTATGGAGCTATGGAGCCCTGGAGCTCTGGAGGTATGGAGCTATGGTGCTATGGAGCTCTGAAGCCATGGAGCTCTGGTGCTATGGAGCTCTGGAGGTATGGAGCTCTGGAGGTATGGAGCTCTGGAGGTATGGAGCTATGGAGCCCTGGAGCTCTGGAGGTATGGAGCTATGGTGCTATGGAGCTCTGAAGCCATGGAGCTCTGGTGCTATGGAGCTATGGAGCTCTGGTGCTATGGAGCTATGGAGGTATGGAGCCACCAGCCAGCACCCTCCGTGGCTGGATCAATAGAAGTGTTTTAGGTACCAGGCAGCCAAAGGGCCGAGGCCTCACGCTCGACCACGCCGGCGCAGAGTTCCAGCCGCTCGGATAAGCTCTGTCACTCACCCGCCGCGCAGCCACCGGTAACGGGGAAATGTCGCCGCCTGGCGGACACGCCGTTGTAAATGAATGGGCTTTCGCACTTAGTGCAATTTTCGCCAACTCTCTGACTTAGAGCTATGGAAGTATGGAGCTATGGAGCCACCAGCCACCCAGGCTGGAGCTATGGAGCTCTGGAGGTATGGAGCTCAGGTGCTATGGAAATATGGAGCTATGGAGCTATGGAAGTATGGAGCTATGGAGCTATGGAGCTCTGGAAGTATGGAGCTATGGAGCTCTGGAGGTATGGAGCTATGGAGCCCTGGAGCCCTGGAGCTATGGAGCTCTGGTGCTATGGAGGTATGGAGCTCTGGAGGTATGGAGCTCTGGAGCTCTGGAGGTATGGAGCTATGGAGCCCTGGAGCCCTGGAGCTATGGAGCTCTGGTGCTATGGAGGTATGGAGCTCTGGAGGTATGGAGCTCTGGAGGTATGGAGCTATGGAGCTATGGAGCCCTGGAGCTATGGAGCTATGGAGCCCTGGAACTATGGAGCTATGGAGCCCTGGAGCTATGGAGCTATGGAGCTCTGGTGCTATGGAGCTATGGAGCTCTGGTGCTATGGAGCTATGGAGCTCTGGTGCTATGGAGCTATGGAGCTCTGGTGCTATGGAGCTATGGAGCTCTGGAAGTATGGAGCTATGGAGCTCTGGAGGTATGGAGCTATGGAGCCCTGGAGCTATGGAGCCCTGGAGCTATGGAAGTATGGAGCTCTGGTGCTATGGAGCTATGGAGCTCTGGTGCTATGGAGCTATGGAGCTCTGGAGCTATGGAGCTCTGGAGGTATGGAGCTATGGAGCTATGGAGCTCTGGAGGTATGGAGGTATGGAGCTCTGGAGGTATGGAGCTATGGAGCTATGGAGCCCTGGAGCTATGGAGCTATGGAGCTCTGGAGCTCTGGAGGTATGGAGCTCTGGAGGTATGGAGCTCTGGAGGTATGGAGCTATGGAGCCCTGGAGCTCTGGAGGTATGGAGCTATGGTGCTATGGAGCTCTGAAGCCATGGAGCTCTGGTGCTATGGAGCTCTGGAGGTATGGAGCTCTGGAGGTATGGAGCTCTGGAGGTATGGAGCTATGGAGCCCTGGAGCTCTGGAGGTATGGAGCTATGGTGCTATGGAGCTCTGAAGCCATGGAGCTCTGGTGCTATGGAGCTCTGGAGGTATGGAGCTCTGGAGGTATGGAGCTCTGGAGGTATGGAGCTATGGAGCCCTGGAGCTCTGGAGGTATGGAGCTATGGTGCTATGGAGCTCTGAAGCCATGGAGCTCTGGTGCTATGGAGCTATGGAGCTCTGGTGATATGGAGCTATGGAGGTATGGAGCCACCAGCCAGCACCCTCCGTGGCTGGATCAATGGAAGTGTTTTAGGTACCAGGCAGCCAAAGGGCCGAGGCCTCAC
This sequence comes from Syngnathus leptorhynchus, assembly GCF_054491065.1. NCBI lineage: Eukaryota > Metazoa > Chordata > Actinopteri > Syngnathiformes > Syngnathidae > Syngnathus > Syngnathus leptorhynchus. Next base: position 88,752 of record NW_028232080.1, on the reverse strand, counting down.
GCTCGAGCACGCCGGCGCAGAGTTCCAGCCGCTCGGATAAGCTCTGTCACTCACCCGCCGCGCAGCCACCGGTAACGGGGAAATGTCGCCGCCTTGTGGACACGCCGTTGTAAATGAATGGGCTTTCGCACTTAGTGCAATTTTCGCCAACTCTCTGACTTAGAGCTATGGAAGTATGGAGCTATGGAGCCACCAGCCACCCAGGCTGGAGCTCTGGAGCTCTGGAGGTATGGAGCTCTGGTGCTATGGAAGTATGGAGCTCTGGTGCTATGGAAGTATGGAGCTATGGAGGTATGGAAGTATGGAGCTATGGAAGTATGGAGCTATGGAGCTCTGGAAGTATGGAGCTATGGAGCTCTGGAGGTATGGAGCCCTGGAGCTATGGAGCCCTGGAGCTATGGAAGTATGGAGCTCTGGTGCTATGGAGCTATGGAGCTCTGGTGCTATGGAGCTATGGAGCTCTGGAGCTATGGAGCTATGGAGCTCTGGAGGTATGGAGCTATGGAGCTATGGAGCTCTGGAGGTATGGAGCTATGGAGCTATGGAAGTATGGAGCTCTGGTGCTATGGAGCTATGGAGCTCTGGTGCTATGGAGCTATGGAGCTCTGGTGCTATGGAGCTATGGAGCTATGGAGCTCTGGAAGTATGGAGCTCTGGTGCTATGGAGCTATGGAGCTCTGGTGCTATGGAGCTATGGAGCTCTGGTGCTATGGAGTTCTGGTGCTATGGAGCTCTGGTGCTATGGAGCTATGGAGCTCTGGTGCTATGGAGCTCTGGAGGTATGGAGCTCTGGAGGTATGGAGCTCTGGAGGTATGGAGCTATGGAGCCCTGGAGCTCTGGAGGTATGGAGCTATGGTGCTATGGAGCTCTGAAGCCATGGAGCTCTGGTGCTATGGAGCTATGGAGCTCTGGTGCTATGGAGCTATGGAGCTATGGAGCTCTGGAAGTATGGAGCTCTGGTGCTATGGAGCTATGGAGCTCTGGTGCTATGGAGCTATGGAGCTCTGGTGCTATGGAGCTATGGAGCTCTGGTGCTATGGAGCTCTGGTGCTATGGAGCTCTGGTGCTATGGAGCTATGGAGCTCTGGTGCTATGGAGCTATGGAGCTCTGGAGGTATGGAGCTCTGGAGGTATGGAGCTCTGGAGGTATGGAGCTATGAAGCTATGGAAGTATGGAGCTCTGGTGCTATGGAGCTATGGAGCTCTGGTGCTATGGAGCTATGGAGCTCTGGTGCTATGGAGCTATGGAGCTCTGGAAGTATGGAGCTCTGGTGCTATGGAGCTATGGAGCTCTGGTGCTATGGAGCTATGGAGCTCTGGTGCTATGGAGCTATGGAGCTCTGGTGCTATGGAGCTCTGGTGCTATGGAGCTCTGGTGCTATGGAGCTATGGAGCTCTGGTGCTATGGAGCTATGGAGCTCTGGAGGTATGGAGCTCTGGAGGTATGGAGCTCTGGAGGTATGGAGCTTTGGAGCCCTGGAGCTCTGGAGGTATGGAGCTATGGTGCTATGGAGCTCTGAAGCCATGGAGCTCTGGTGCTATGGAGCTCTGGAGCTCTGGAGGTATGGAGCTCTGGAGGTATGGAGCTATGGAGCCCTGGAGCTCTGGAGGTATGGAGCTGTGGTGCTATGGAGCTCTGAAGCCATGGAGCTCTGGTGCTATGGAGCTCTGGAGCTCTGGAGGTATGGAGCTCTGGAGGTATGGAGCTATGGAGCCCTGGAGCTCTGGAGGTATGGAGCTATGGTGCTATGGAGCTCTGAAGCCATGGAGCTCTGGTGCTATGGAGCTCTGGAGCTCTGGAGGTATGGAGCTCTGGAGGTATGGAGCTCTGGAGGTATGGAGCTATGGAGCCCTGGAGCTCTGGAGGTATGGAGCTATGGTGCTATGGAGCTCTGAAGCCATGGAGCTCTGGTGCTATGGAGCTCTGGAGGTATGGAGCTCTGGAGGTATGGAGCTATGGAGCCCTGGAGCTCTGGAGGTATGGAGCTATGGTGCTATGGAGCTCTGAAGCCATGGAGCTCTGGTGCTATGGAGCTATGGAGCTCTGGTGCTATGGAGCTATGGAGCTCTGGTGCTATGGAGCTCTGGTGCTATGGAGCTCTGGTGCTATGGAGCTATGGAGCTCTGGTGCTATGGAGCTATGGAGCTCTGGAGGTATGGAGCTCTGGAGGTATGGAGCTCTGGAGGTATGGAGCTTTGGAGCCCTGGAGCTCTGGAGGTATGGAGCTATGGTGCTATGGAGCTCTGAAGCCATGGAGCTCTGGTGCTATGGAGCTCTGGAGCTCTGGAGGTATGGAGCTCTGGAGGTATGGAGCTATGGAGCCCTGGAGCTCTGGAGGTATGGAGCTATGGTGCTATGGAGCTCTGAAGCCATGGAGCTCTGGTGCTATGGAGCTCTGGAGCTCTGGAGGTATGGAGCTATGGAGCCCTGGAGCTCTGGAGGTATGGAGCTATGGTGCTATGGAGCTCTGAAGCCATGGAGCTCTGGTGCTATGGAGCTCTGGAGCTCTGGAGGTATGGAGCTCTGGAGGTATGGAGCTCTGGAGGTATGGAGCTATGGAGCCCTGGAGCTCTGGAGGTATGGAGCTATGGTGCTATGGAGCTCTGAAGCCATGGAGCTCTGGTGCTATGGAGCTCTGGAGGTATGGAGCTCTGGAGGTATGGAGCTCTGGAGGTATGGAGCTATGGAGCCCTGGAGCTCTGGAGGTATGGAGCTATGGTGCTATGGAGCTCTGAAGCCATGGAGCTCTGGTGCTATGGAGCTCTGGAGGTATGGAGCTCTGGAGGTATGGAGCTCTGGAGGTATGGAGCTATGGAGCCCTGGAGCTCTGGAGGTATGGAGCTATGGTGCTATGGAGCTCTGAAGCCATGGAGCTCTGGTGCTATGGAGCTCTGGAGGTATGGAGCTCTGGAGGTATGGAGCTCTGGAGGTATGGAGCTATGGAGCCCTGGAGCTCTGGAGGTATGGAGCTATGGTGCTATGGAGCTCTGAAGCCATGGAGCTCTGGTGCTATGGAGCTATGGAGCTCTGGTGCTATGGAGCTATGGAGGTATGGAGCCACCAGCCAGCACCCTCCGTGGCTGGATCAATGGAAGTGTTTTAGGTACCAGGCAGCCAAAGGGCCGAGGCCTCACGCTCGACCACGCCGGCGCAGAGTTCCAGCCGCTCGGATAAGCTCTGTCACTCACCCGCCGCGCAGCCACCGGTAACGGGTAAATGTCGCCGCCTTATGGACACGCCGTTGTAAATGAATGGGCTTTCGCACTTAGTGCAATTTTCGCCAACTCTCTGACTTAGAGCTATGGAAGTATGGAGCTATGGAGCCACCAGCCACCCAGGCTGGAGCTCTGGAGCTCTGGAGGTATGGAGCTCTGGTGCTATGGAAGTATGGAGCTCTGGTGCTATGGAAGTATGGAGCTATGGAGGTATGGAAGTATGGAGCTATGGAAGTATGGAGCTATGGAGCTCTGGAAGTATGGAGCTATGGAGCTCTGGAGGTATGGAGCCCTGGAGCTATGGAGCCCTGGAGCTATGGAAGTATGGAGCTCTGGTGCTATGGAGCTATGGAGCTCTGGTGCTATGGAGCTATGGAGCTATGGAGCTCTGGAGCTATGGAGCTCTGGAGGTATGGAGCTATGGAGCTATGGAGCTCTGGAGGTATGGAGCTATGGAGCTATGGAAGTATGGAGCTCTGGTGCTATGGAGCTATGGAGCTCTGGTGCTATGGAGCTATGGAGCTCTGGTGCTATGGAGCTATGGAGCTCTGGAAGTATGGAGCTCTGGTGCTATGGAGCTATGGAGCTCTGGTGCTATGGAGCTATGGAGCTCTGGTGCTATGGAGCTCTGGTGCTATGGAGCTCTGGTGCTATGGAGCTATGGAGCTCTGGTGCTATGGAGCTCTGGAGGTATGGAGCTCTGGAGGTATGGAGCTCTGGAGGTATGGAGCTATGGAGCCCTGGAGCTCTGGAGGTATGGAGCTATGGTGCTATGGAGCTCTGAAGCCATGGAGCTCTGGTGCTATGGAGCTATGGAGCTCTGGTGCTATGGAGCTATGGAGCTATGGAGCTCTGGAAGTATGGAGCTCTGGTGCTATGGAGCTATGGAGCTCTGGTGCTATGGAGCTATGGAGCTCTGGTGCTATGGAGCTATGGAGCTCTGGTGCTTTGGAGCTCTGGTGCTATGGAGCTCTGGTGCTATGGAGCTATGGAGCTCTGGTGCTATGGAGCTATGGAGCTCTGGAGGTATGGAGCTCTGGAGGTATGGAGCTCTGGAGGTATGGAACTATGGAGCCCTGGAGCTCTGGAGGTATGGAGCTATGGTGCTATGGAGCTCTGAAGCCATGGAGCTCTGGTGCTATGGAGCTCTGGAGCTCTGGAGGTATGGAGCTCTGGAGGTATGGAGCTATGGAGCCCTGGAGCTCTGGAGGTATGGAGCTATGGTGCTATGGAGCTCTGAAGCCATGGAGCTCTGGTGCTATGGAGCTCTGGAGCTCTGGAGGTATGGAGCTCTGGAGGTATGGAGCTCTGGAGGTATGGAGCTATGGAGCCCTGGAGCTCTGGAGGTATGGAGCTATGGTGCTATGGAGCTCTGAAGCCATGGAGCTCTGGTGCTATGGAGCTCTGGAGGTATGGAGCTCTGGAGGTATGGAGCTCTGGAGGTATGGAGCTATGGAGCCCTGGAGCTCTGGAGGTATGGAGCTATGGTGCTATGGAGCTCTGAAGCCATGGAGCTCTGGTGCTATGGAGCTCTGGAGGTATGGAGCTCTGGAGGTATGGAGCTCTGGAGGTATGGAGCTATGGAGCCCTGGAGCTCTGGAGGTATGGAGCTATGGTGCTATGGAGCTCTGAAGCCATGGAGCTCTGGTGCTATGGAGCTATGGAGCTCTGGTGCTATGGAGCTATGGAGGTATGGAGCCACCAGCCAGCACCCTCCGTGGCTGGATCAATGGAAGTGTTTTAGGTACCAGGCAGCCAAAGGGCCGAGGCCTCACGCTCGACCACGCCGGCGCAGAGTTCCAGCCGCTCGGATAAGCTCTGTCACTCACCCGCCGCGCAGCCACCGGTAACGGGGAAATGTCGCCGCCTTGTGGACACGCCGTTGTAAATGAATGGGCTTTCGCACTTAGTGCAATTTTCGCCAACTCTCTGACTGGAGCTATGGAAGTATGGAGCTATGGAGCCACCAGCCACCCAGGCTGGAGCTATGGAGCTCTGGAGGTATGGAGCTCTGGTGCTATGGAAGTATGGAGCTATGGAGCTATGGAAGTATGGAGCTATGGAGCTATGGAGCTCTGGAAGTATGGAGCTATGGAGCTCTGGAGGTATGGAGCTATGGAGCCCTGGAGCCCTGGAGCTATGGAGCCCTGGAGCTATGGAGCTATGGAGCCCTGGAGCTATGGAGCTATGGAGCCCTGGAGCTATGGAGCTATGGAGCTCTGGTGCTATGGAGCTATGGAGCTCTGGTGCTATGGAGCTATGGAGCTCTGGTGCTATGGAGCTATGGAGCTCTGGTGCTATGGAGCTATGGAGCTCTGGAAGTATGGAGCTATGGAGCTCTGGAGGTATGGAGCTATGGAGCTCTGGAGGTATGGAGCTATGGAGCCCTGGAGCTATGGAGCCCTGGAGCTATGGAAGTATGGAGCTCTGGTGCTATGGAGCTCTGGTGCTATGGAGCTATGGAGCTCTGGAGCTATGGAGCTCTGGAGGTATGGAGCTATGGAGCTCTGGAGGTATGGAGCTATGGAGCTATGGAAGTATGGAGCTCTGGTGCTATGGAGCTATGGAGGTCTGGTGCTATGGAGCTATGGAGCTCTGGTGCTATGGAGCTATGGAGCTATGGAGCTCTGGAAGTATGGAGCTCTGGTGCTATGGAGCTATGGAGCTCTGGTGCTATGGAGCTATGGAGCTCTGGTGCTATGGAGCTATGGAGCTCTGGTGCTATGGAGCTATGGTGCTATGGAGCTCTGGTGCTATGGAGCTATGGAGCTCTGGTGCTATGGAGCTATGGAGCTCTGGAGGTATGGAGCTCTGGAGGTATGGAGCTCTGGAGGTATGGAGCTTTGGAGCCCTGGAGCTCTGGAGGTATGGAGCTATGGTGCTATGGAGCTCTGAAGCCATGGAGCTCTGGTGCTATGGAGCTATGGAGCTCTGGTGCTATGGAGCTATGGAGGTATGGAGCCACCAGCCAGCACCCTCCGTGGCTGGATCAATGGAAGTGTTTTAGGTACCAGGCAGCCAAAGGGCCGAGGCCTCATGCTCGACCACGCCGGCGCAGAGTTCCAGCCGCTCGGATAAGCTCTGTCACTCACCCGCCGCGCAGCCACCGGTAACGGGGAAATGTCGCCGCCTGGCGGACACGCCGTTGTAAATGAATGGGCTTTCGCACTTAGTGCAATTTTCGCCAACTCTCTGACTTAGAGCTATGGAAGTATGGAGCTATGGAGCCACCAGCCACCCAGGCTGGAGCTATGGAGCTCTGGAGGTATGGAGCTCAGGTGCTATGGAAGTATGGAGCTATGGAGCTATGGAAGTATGGAGCTATGGAGCTATGGAGCTCTGGAAGTATGGAGCTATGGAGCTCTGGAGGTATGGAGCTATGGAGCCCTGGAGCCCTGGAGCTATGGAGTTCTGGTGCTATGGAGGTATGGAGCTCTGGAGGTATGGAGCTCTGGAGGTATGGAGCTATGGAGCTATGGAGCCCTGGAGCTATGGAGCTATGGAGCCCTGGAGCTATGGAGCTATGGAGCCCTGGAGCTATGGAGCTATGGAGCTCTGGTGCTATGGAGCTATGGAGCTCTGGTGCTATGGAGCTATGGAGCTCTGGTGCTATGGAGCTATGGAGCTCTGGTGCTATGGAGCTATGGAGCTCTGGAAGTATGGAGCTATGGAGCTCTGGAGGTATGGAGCTATGGAGCCCTGGAGCTATGGAGCCCTGGAGCTATGGAAGTATGGAGCTCTGGTGCTATGGAGCTATGGAGCTCTGGTGCTATGGAGCTATGGAGCTCTGGAGCTATGGAGCTCTGGAGGTATGGAGCTATGGAGCTATGGAGCTCTGGAGGTATGGAGCTATGGAGCTATGGAAGTATGGAGCTCTGGTGCTATGGAGCTATGGAGCTCTGGTGCTATGGAGCTATGGAGCTCTGGTGCTATGGAGCTATGGAGCTCTGGAAGTATGGAGCTCTGGTGCTATGGAGCTATGGAGCTCTGGTGCTATGGAGCTATGGAGCTCTGGTGCTATGGAGCTATGGAGCTCTGGTGCTATGGAGCTCTGGTGCTATGGAGCTCTGGTGCTATGGAGCTATGGAGCTCTGGTGCTATGGAGCTATGGAGCTCTGGAGGTATGGAGCTCTGGAGGTATGGAGCTCTGGAGGTATAAAGCTTTGGAGCCCTGGAGCTCTGGAGGTATGGAGCTATGGTGCTATGGAGCTCTGAAGCCATGGAGCTCTGGTGCTATGGAGCTCTGGAGCTCTGGAGGTATGGAGCTCTGGAGGTATGGAGCTATGGAGCCCTGGAGCTCTGGAGGTATGGAGCTATGGTGCTATGGAGCTCTGAAGCCATGGAGCTCTGGTGCTATGGAGCTCTGGAGCTCTGGAGGTATGGAGCTCTGGAAGTATGGAGCTATGGAGCCCTGGAGCTCTGGAGGTATGGAGCTATGGTGCTATGGAGCTCTGAAGCCATGGAGCTCTGGTGCTATGGAGCTCTGGAGCTCTGGAGGTATGGAGCTCTGGAGGTATGGAGCTCTGGAGGTATGGAGCTATGGAGCCCTGGAGCTCTGGAGGTATGGAGCTATGGTGCTATGGAGCTCTGAAGCCATGGAGCTCTGGTGCTATGGAGCTCTGGAGGTATGGAGCTCTGGAGGTATGGAGCTATGGAGCCCTGGAGCTCTGGAGGTATGGAGCTATGGTGCTATGGAGCTCTGAAGCCATGGAGCTCTGGTGCTATGGAGCTCTGGAGGTATGGAGCTCTGGAGGTATGGAGCTCTGGAGGTATGGAGCTATGGAGCCCTGGAGCTCTGGAGGTATGGAGCTATGGTGCTATGGAGCTCTGAAGCCATGGAGCTCTGGTGCTATGGAGCTCTGGAGGTATGGAGCTCTGGAGGTATGGAGCTCTGGAGGTATGGAGCTATGGAGCCCTGGAGCTCTGGAGGTATGGAGCTATGGTGCTATGGAGCTCTGAAGCCATGGAGCTCTGGTGCTATGGAGCTATGGAGCTCTGGTGCTATGGAGCTATGGAGGTATGGAGCCACCAGCCAGCACCCTCCGTGGCTGGATCAATGGAAGTGTTTTAGGTACCAGGCAGCCAAAGGGCCGAGGCCTCACGCTCGACCACGCCGGCGCAGAGTTCCAGCCGCTCGGATAAGCTCTGTCACTCACCCGCCGCGCAGCCACCGGTAACGGGGAAATGTCGCCGCCTTGTGGACACGCCGTTGTAAATGAATGGGCTTTCGCACTTAGTGCAATTTTCGCCAACTCTCTGACTTAGAGCTATGGAAGTATGGAGCTATGGAGCCACCAGCCACCCAGGCTGGAGCTCTGGAGCTCTGGAGCTCTGGAGGTATGGAGCTCTGGTGCTATGGAAGTATGGAGCTCTGGTGCTATGGAAGTATGGAGCTATGGAGGTATGGAAGTATGGAGCTATGGAAGTATGGAGCTATGGAGCTCTGGAAGTATGGAGCTATGGAGCTCTGGAGGTATGGAGCCCTGGAGCTATGGAGCCCTGGAGCTATGGAAGTATGGAGCTCTGGTGCTATGGAGCTATGGAGCTCTGGTGCTATGGAGCTATGGAGCTATGGAGCTCTGGAGCTATGGAGCTCTGGAGGTATGGAGCTATGGAGCTATGGAGCTCTGGAGGTATGGAGCTATGGAGCTATGGAAGTATGGAGCTCTGGTGCTATGGAGCTATGGAGCTCTGGTGCTATGGAGCTATGGAGCTCTGGTGCTATGGAGCTATGGAGCTATGGAGCTCTGGAAGTATGGAGCTCTGGTGCTATGGAGCTATGGAGCTCTGGTGCTATGGAGCTATGGAGCTCTGGTGCTATGGAGCTCTGGTGCTATGGAGCTCTGGTGCTATGGAGCTATGGAGCTCTGGTGCTATGGAGCTCTGGAGGTATGGAGCTCTGGAGGTATGGAGCTCTGGAGGTATGGAGCTATGGAGCCCTGGAGCTCTGGAGGTATGGAGCTATGGTGCTATGGAGCTCTGAAGCCATGGAGCTCTGGTGCTATGGAGCTATGGAGCTCTGGTGCTATGGAGCTATGGAGCTATGGAGCTCTGGAAGTATGGAGCTCTGGTGCTATGGAGCTATGGAGCTCTGGTGCTATGGAGCTATGGAGCTCTGGTGCTATGGAGCTATGGAGCTCTGGTGCTATGGAGCTCTGGTGCTATGGAGCTCTGGTGCTATGGAGCTATGGAGCTCTGGTGCTATGGAGCTATGGAGCTCTGGAGGTATGGAGCTCTGGAGGTATGGAGCTCTGGAGGTATGGAGCTATGGAGCCCTGGAGCTCTGGAGGTATGGAGCTATGGTGCTATGGAGCTCTGAAGCCATGGAGCTCTGGTGCTATGGAGCTCTGGAGCTCTGGAGGTATGGAGCTCTGGAGGTATGGAGCTATGGAGCCCTGGAGCTCTGGAGGTATGGAGCTATGGTGCTATGGAGCTCTGAAGCCATGGAGCTCTGGTGCTATGGAGCTCTGGAGCTCTGGAGGTATGGAGCTCTGGAGGTATGGAGCTCTGGAGGTATGGAGCTATGGAGCCCTGGAGCTCTGGAGGTATGGAGCTATGGTGCTATGGAGCTCTGAAGCCATGGAGCTCTGGTGCTATGGAGCTCTGGAGGTATGGAGCTCTGGAGGTATGGAGCTCTGGAGGTATGGAGCTATGGAGCCCTGGAGCTCTGGAGGTATGGAGCTATGGTGCTATGGAGCTCTGAAGCCATGGAGCTCTGGTGCTATGGAGCTCTGGAGGTATGGAGCTCTGGAGGTATGGAGCTCTGGAGGTATGGAGCTATGGAGCCCTGGAGCTCCGGAGGTATGGAGCTATGGTGCTATGGAGCTCTGAAGCCATGGAGCTCTGGTGCTATGGAGCTATGGAGCTCTGGTGCTATGGAGCTATGGAGGTATGGAGCCACCAGCCAGCACCCTCCGTGGCTGGATCAATGGAAGTGTTTTAGGTACCAGGCAGCCAAAGGGCCGAGGCCTCACGCTCGACCACGCCGGCGCAGAGTTCCAGCCGCTCGGATAAGCTCTGTCACTCACCCGCCGCGCAGCCACCGGTAACGGGGAAATGTCGCCGCCTGGCGGACACGCCGTTGTAAATGAATGGGCTTTCGCACTTAGTGCAATTTTCGCCAACTCTCTGACTTAGAGCTATGGAAGTATGGAGCTATGGAGCCACCAGCCACCCAGGCTGGAGCTATGGAGCTCTGGAGGTATGGAGCTCAGGTGCTATGGAAGTATGGAGCTATGGAGCTATGGAAGTATGGAGCTATGGAGCTATGGAGCTCTGGAAGTATGGAGCTATGGAGCTCTGGAGGTATGGAGCTATGGAGCCCTGGAGCCCTGGAGCTATGGAGCTCTGGTGCTATGGAGGTATGGAGCTCTGGAGGTATGGAGCTCTGGAGCTCTGGAGGTATGGAGCTATGGAGCCCTGGAGCCCTGGAGCTATGGAGCTCTGGTGCTATGGAGGTATGGAGCTCTGGAGGTATGGAGCTCTGGAGGTATGGAGCTATGGAGCTATGGAGCCCTGGAGCTATGGAGCTATGGAGCCCTGGAGCTATGGAGCTATGGAGCCCTGGAGCTATGGAGCTATGGAGCTCTGGTGCTATGGAGCTATGGAGCTCTGGTGCTATGGAGCTATGGAGCTCTGGTGCTATGGAGCTATGGAGCTCTGGTGCTATGGAGCTATGGAGCTCTGGAAGTATGGAGCTATGGAGCTCTGGAGGTATGGAGCTATGGAGCCCTGGAGCTATGGAGCCCTGGAGCTATGGAAGTATGGAGCTCTGGTGCTATGGAGCTATGGAGCTCTGGTGCTATGGAGCTATGGAGCTCTGGAGCTATGGAGCTCTGGAGGTATGGAGCTATGGAGCTATGGAGCTCTGGAGGTATGGAGGTATGGAGCTCTGGAGGTATGGAGCTATGGAGCTATGGAGCCCTGGAGCTATGGAGCTATGGAGCTCTGGAGCTCTGGAGGTATGGAGCTCTGGAGGTATGGAGCTCTGGAGGTATGGAGCTATGGAGCCCTGGAGCTCTGGAGGTATGGAGCTATGGTGCTATGGAGCTCTGAAGCCATGGAGCTCTGGTGCTATGGAGCTCTGGAGGTATGGAGCTCTGGAGGTATGGAGCTCTGGAGGTATGGAGCTATGGAGCCCTGGAGCTCTGGAGGTATGGAGCTATGGTGCTATGGAGCTCTGAAGCCATGGAGCTCTGGTGCTATGGAGCTCTGGAGGTATGGAGCTCTGGAGGTATGGAGCTCTGGAGGTATGGAGCTATGGAGCCCTGGAGCTCTGGAGGTATGGAGCTATGGTGCTATGGAGCTCTGAAGCCATGGAGCTCTGGTGCTATGGAGCTATGGAGCTCTGGTGCTATGGAGCTATGGAGGTATGGAGCCACCAGCCAGCACCCTCCGTGGCTGGATCAATGGAAGTGTTTTAGGTACCAGGCAGCCAAAGGGCCGAGGCCTCACGCTCGAGCACGCCGGCGCAGAGTTCCAGCCGCTCGGATAAGCTCTGTCACTCACCCGCCGCGCAGCCACCGGTAACGGGGAAATGTCGCCGCCTTGTGGACACGCCGTTGTAAATGAATGGGCTTTCGCACTTAGTGCAATTTTCGCCAACTCTCTGACTTAGAGCTATGGAAGTATGGAGCTATGGAGCCACCAGCCACCCAGGCTGGAGCTCTGGAGCTCTGGAGGTATGGAGCTCTGGTGCTATGGAAGTATGGAGCTCTGGTGCTATGGAAGTATGGAGCTATGGAGGTATGGAAGTATGGAGCTATGGAAGTATGGAGCTATGGAGCTCTGGAAGTATGGAGCTATGGAGCTCTGGAGGTATGGAGCCCTGGAGCTATGGAGCCCTGGAGCTATGGAAGTATGGAGCTCTGGTGCTATGGAGCTATGGAGCTCTGGTGCTATGGAGCTATGGAGCTCTGGAGCTATGGAGCTATGGAGCTCTGGAGGTATGGAGCTATGGAGCTCTGGAGGTATGGAGCTATGGAGCTATGGAAGTATGGAGCTCTGGTGCTATGGAGCTATGGAGCTCTGGTGCTATGGAGCTATGGAGCTCTGGTGCTATGGAGCTATGGAGCTCTGGTGCTATGGAGCTATGGAGCTATGGAGCTCTGGAAGTATGGAGCTCTGGTGCTATGGAGCTATGGAGCTCTGGTGCTATGGAGCTATGGAGCTCTGGTGCTATGGAGTTCTGGTGCTATGGAGCTCTGGTGCTATGGAGCTATGGAGCTCTGGTGCTATGGAGCTCTGGAGGTATGGAGCTCTGGAGGTATGGAGCTCTGGAGGTATGGAGCTATGGAGCCCTGGAGCTCTGGAGGTATGGAGCTATGGTGCTATGGAGCTCTGAAGCCATGGAGCTCTGGTGCTATGGAGCTATGGAGCTCTGGTGCTATGGAGCTATGGAGCTATGGAGCTCTGGAAGTATGGAGCTCTGGTGCTATGGAGCTATGGAGCTCTGGTGCTATGGAGCTATGGAGCTCTGGTGCTATGGAGCTATGGAGCTCTGGTGCTATGGAGCTCTGGTGCTATGGAGCTCTGGTGCTATGGAGCTATGGAGCTCTGGTGCTATGGAGCTATGGAGCTCTGGAGGTATGGAGCTCTGGAGGTATGGAGCTCTGGAGGTATGGAGCTATGGAGCCCTGGAGCTCTGGAGGTATGGAGCTATGGTGCTATGGAGCTCTGAAGCCATGGAGCTCTGGTGCTATGGAGCTCTGGAGCTCTGGAGGTATGGAGCTCTGGAGGTATGGAGCTATGGAGCCCTGGAGCTCTGGAGGTATGGAGCTATGGAGCTCTGAAGCCATGGAGCTCTGGTGCTATGGAGCTCTGGAGCTCTGGAGGTATGGAGCTCTGGAGGTATGGAGCTCTGGAGGTATGGAGCTATGGAGCCCTGGAGCTCTGGAGGTATGGAGCTATGGTGCTATGGAGCTCTGAAGCCATGGAGCTCTGGTGCTATGGAGCTCTGGAGGTATGGAGCTCTGGAGGTATGGAGCTCTGGAGGTATGGAGCTATGGAGCCCTGGAGCTCTGGAGGTATGGAGCTATGGTGCTATGGAGCTCTGAAGCCATGGAGCTCTGGTGCTATGGAGCTCTGGAGGTATGGAGCTCTGGAGGTATGGAGCTCTGGAGGTATGGAGCTATGGAGCCCTGGAGCTCTGGAGGTATGGAGCTATGGTGCTATGGAGCTCTGAAGCCATGGAGCTCTGGTGCTATGGAGCTATGGAGCTCTGGTGCTATGGAGCTATGGAGGTATGGAGCCACCAGCCAGCACCCTCCGTGGCTGGATCAATGGAAGTGTTTTAGGTACCAGGCAGCCAAAGGGCCGAGGCCTCACGCTCGACCACGCCGGCGCAGAGTTCCAGCCGCTCGGATAAGCTCTGTCACTCACCCGCCGCGCAGCCACCGGTAACGGGGAAATGTCGCCGCCTGGCGGACACGCCGTTGTAAATAAATGGGCTTTCGCACTTAGTGCAATTTTCGCCAACTCTCTGACTTAGAGCTATGGAAGTATGGAGCTATGGAGCCACCAGCCACCCAGGCTGGAGCTATGGAGCTCTGGAGGTATGGAGCTCAGGTGCTATGGAAGTATGGAGCTATGGAGCTATGGAAGTATGGAGCTATGGAGCTATGGAGCTCTGGAAGTATGGAGCTATGGAGCTCTGGAGGTATGGAGCTATGGAGCCCTGGAGCTATGGAGCTCTGGTGCTATGGAGGTATGGAGCTCTGGAGGTATGGAGCTCTGGAGGTATGGAGCTATGGAGCCCTGGAGCTATGGAGCTATGGAGCCCTGGAGCTATGGAGCCCTGGAGCTATGGAGCTATGGAGCTCTGGTGCTATGGAGCTATGGAGCTCTGGTGCTATGGAGCTATGGAGCTCTGGTGCTATGGAGCTATGGAGCTCTGGTGCTATGGAGCTATGGAGCTCTGGAAGTATGGAGCTATGGAGCTCTGGAGGTATGGAGCTATGGAGCCCTGGAGCTATGGAGCCCTGGAGCTATGGAAGTATGGAGCTCTGGTGCTATGGAGCTATGGAGCTCTGGTGCTATGGAGCTATGGAGCTCTGGAGCTATGGAGCTCTGGAGGTATGGAGCTATGGAGCTATGGAGCTCTGGAGGTATGGAGCTATGGAGCTATGGAAGTATGGAGCTCTGGTGCTATGGAGCTATGGAGCTCTGGTGCTATGGAGCTATGGAGCTCTGGTGCTATGGAGCTATGGAGCTCTGGAAGTATGGAGCTCTGGTGCTATGGAGCTATGGAGCTCTGGTGCTATGGAGCTATGGAGCTCTGGTGCTATGGAGCTATGGAGCTCTGGTGCTATGGAGCTCTGGTGCTATGGAGCTCTGGTGCTATGGAGCTATGGAGCTCTGGTGCTATGGAGCTATGGAGCTCTGGAGGTATGGAGCTCTGGAGGTATGGAGCTCTGGAGGTATGGAGCTTTGGAGCCCTGGAGCTCTGGAGGTATGGAGCTATGGTGCTATGGAGCTCTGAAGCCATGGAGCTCTGGTGCTATGGAGCTCTGGAGCTCTGGAGGTATGGAGCTCTGGAGGTATGGAGCTATGGAGCCCTGGAGCTCTGGAGGTATGGAGCTGTGGTGCTATGGAGCTCTGAAGCCATGGAGCTCTGGTGCTATGGAGCTCTGGAGCTCTGGAGGTATGGAGCTCTGGAGGTATGGAGCTATGGAGCCCTGGAGCTCTGGAGGTATGGAGCTATGGTGCTATGGAGCTCTGAAGCCATGGAGCTCTGGTGCTATGGAGCTCTGGAGCTCTGGAGGTATGGAGCTCTGGAGGTATGGAGCTATGGAGCCCTGGAGCTCTGGAGGTATGGAGCTATGGTGCTATGGAGCTCTGAAGCCATGGAGCTCTGGTGCTATGGAGCTCTGGAGGTATGGAGCTCTGGTGCTATGGAGCTATGGAGCTCTGGTGCTATGGAGCTATGGAGGTATGGAGCCACCAGCCAGCACCCTCCGTGGCTGGATCAATGGAAGTGTTTTAGGTACCAGGCAGCCAAAGGGCCGAGGCCTCACGCTCGACCACGCCGGCGCAGAGTTCCAGCCGCTCGGATAAGCTCTGTCACTCACCCGCCGCGCAGCCACCGGTAACGGGGAAATGTCGCCGCCTGGCGGACACGCCGTTGTAAATAAATGGGCTTTCGCACTTAGTGCAATTTTCGCCAACTCTCTGACTTAGAGCTATGGAAGTATGGAGCTATGGAGCCACCAGCCACCCAGGCTGGAGCTATGGAGCTCTGGAGGTATGGAGCTCAGGTGCTATGGAAGTATGGAGCTATGGAGCTATGGAAGTATGGAGCTATGGAGCTATGGAGCTCTGGAAGTATGGAGCTATGGAGCTCTGGAGGTATGGAGCTATGGAGCCCTGGAGCTATGGAGCTCTGGTGCTATGGAGGTATGGAGCTCTGGAGGTATGGAGCTCTGGAGGTATGGAGCTATGGAGCCCTGGAGCTATGGAGCTATGGAGCCCTGGAGCTATGGAGCCCTGGAGCTATGGAGCTATGGAGCTCTGGTGCTATGGAGCTATGGAGCTCTGGTGCTATGGAGCTATGGAGCTCTGGTGCTATGGAGCTATGGAGCTCTGGTGCTATGGAGCTATGGAGCTCTGGAAGTATGGAGCTATGGAGCTCTGGAGGTATGGAGCTATGGAGCCCTGGAGCTATGGAGCCCTGGAGCTATGGAAGTATGGAGCTCTGGTGCTATGGAGCTATGGAGCTCTGGTGCTATGGAGCTATGGAGCTCTGGAGCTATGGAGCTCTGGAGGTATGGAGCTATGGAGCTATGGAGCTCTGGAGGTATGGAGCTATGGAGCTATGGAAGTATGGAGCTCTGGTGCTATGGAGCTATGGAGCTCTGGTGCTATGGAGCTATGGAGCTCTGGTGCTATGGAGCTATGGAGCTCTGGAAGTATGGAGCTCTGGTGCTATGGAGCTATGGAGCTCTGGTGCTATGGAGCTATGGAGCTCTGGTGCTATGGAGCTATGGAGCTCTGGTGCTATGGAGCTCTGGTGCTATGGAGCTCTGGTGCTATGGAGCTATGGAGCTCTGGTGCTATGGAGCTATGGAGCTCTGGAGGTATGGAGCTCTGGAGGTATGGAGCTCTGGAGGTATGGAGCTTTGGAGCCCTGGAGCTCTGGAGGTATGGAGCTATGGTGCTATGGAGCTCTGAAGCCATGGAGCTCTGGTGCTATGGAGCTCTGGAGCTCTGGAGGTATGGAGCTCTGGAGGTATGGAGCTATGGAGCCCTGGAGCTCTGGAGGTATGGAGCTGTGGTGCTATGGAGCTCTGAAGCCATGGAGCTCTGGTGCTATGGAGCTCTGGAGCTCTGGAGGTATGGAGCTCTGGAGGTATGGAGCTATGGAGCCCTGGAGCTCTGGAGGTATGGAGCTATGGTGCTATGGAGCTCTGAAGCCATGGAGCTCTGGTGCTATGGAGCTCTGGAGCTCTGGAGGTATGGAGCTCTGGAGGTATGGAGCTCTGGAGGTATGGAGCTATGGAGCCCTGGAGCTCTGGAGGTATGGAGCTATGGTGCTATGGAGCTCTGAAGCCATGGAGCTCTGGTGCTATGGAGCTCTGGAGGTATGGAGCTCTGGAGGTATGGAGCTATGGAGCCCTGGAGCTCTGGAGGTATGGAGCTATGGTGCTATGGAGCTCTGAAGCCATGGAGCTCTGGTGCTATGGAGCTATGGAGCTCTGGTGCTATGGAGCTATGGAGCTCTGGTGCTATGGAGCTCTGGTGCTATGGAGCTCTGGTGCTATGGAGCTATGGAGCTCTGGTGCTATGGAGCTATGGAGCTCTGGAGGTATGGAGCTCTGGAGGTATGGAGCTCTGGAGGTATGGAGCTTTGGAGCCCTGGAGCTCTGGATGTATGGAGCTATGGTGCTATGGAGCTCTGAAGCCATGGAGCTCTGGTGCTATGGAGCTCTGGAGCTCTGGAGGTATGGAGCTCTGGAGGTATGGAGCTATGGAGCCCTGGAGCTCTGGAGGTATGGAGCTATGGTGCTATGGAGCTCTGAAGCCATGGAGCTCTGGTGCTATGGAGCTCTGGAGCTCTGGAGGTATGGAGCTCTGGAGGTATGGAGCTCTGGAGGTATGGAGCTATGGAGCCCTGGAGCTCTGGAGGTATGGAGCTATGGTGCTATGGAGCTCTGAAGCCATGGAGCTCTGGTGCTATGGAGCTCTGGAGGTATGGAGCTCTGGAGGTATGGAGCTCTGGAGGTATGGAGCTATGGAGCCCTGGAGCTCTGGAGGTATGGAGCTATGGTGCTATGGAGCTCTGAAGCCATGGAGCTCTGGTGCTATGGAGCTCTGGAGGTATGGAGCTCTGGAGGTATGGAGCTCTGGAGGTATGGAGCTATGGAGCCCTGGAGCTCTGGAGGTATGGAGCTATGGTGCTATGGAGCTCTGAAGCCATGGAGCTCTGGTGCTATGGAGCTATGGAGCTCTGGTGCTATGGAGCTATGGAGGTATGGAGCCACCAGCCAGCACCCTCCGTGGCTGGATCAATGGAAGTGTTTTAGGTACCAGGCAGCCAAAGGGCCGAGGCCTCACGCTCGACCACGCCGGCGCAGAGTTCCAGCCGCTCGGATAAGCTCTGTCACTCACCCGCCGCGCAGCCACCGGTAACGGGGAAATGTCGCCGCCTTGTGGACACGCCGTTGTAAATGAATGGGCTTTCGCACTTAGTGCAATTTTCGCCAACTCTCTGACTTAGAGCTATGGAAGTATGGAGCTATGGAGCCACCAGCCACCCAGGCTGGAGCTCTGGAGCTCTGGAGGTATGGAGCTCTGGTGCTATGGAAGTATGGAGCTCTGGTGCTATGGAAGTATGGAGCTATGGAGGTATGGAAGTATGGAGCTATGGAAGTATGGAGCTATGGAGCTCTGGAAGTATGGAGCTATGGAGCTCTGGAGGTATGGAGCCCTGGAGCTATGGAGCCCTGGAGCTATGGAAGTATGGAGCTCTGGTGCTATGTAGCTATGGAGCTCTGGTGCTATGGAGCTATGGAGCTATGGAGCTCTGGAGCTATGGAGCTCTGGAGGTATGGAGCTATGGAGCTATGGAGCTCTGGAGGTATGGAGCTATGGAGCTATGGAAGTATGGAGCTCTGGTGCTATGGAGCTATGGAGCTCTGGTGCTATGGAGCTATGGAGCTCTGGTGCTATGGAGCTATGGAGCTCTGGAAGTATGGAGCTCTGGTGCTATGGAGCTATGGAGCTCTGGTGCTATGGAGCTATGGAGCTCTGGTGCTATGGAGCTCTGGTGCTATGGAGCTCTGGTGCTATGGAGCTATGGAGCTCTGGTGCTATGGAGCTCTGGAGGTATGGAGCTCTGGAGGTATGGAGCTCTGGAGGTATGGAGCTATGGAGCCCTGGAGCTCTGGAGGTATGGAGCTATGGTGCTATGGAGCTCTGAAGCCATGGAGCTCTGGTGCTATGGAGCTATGGAGCTCTGGTGCTATGGAGCTATGGAGCTATGGAGCTCTGGAAGTATGGAGCTCTGGTGCTATGGAGCTATGGAGCTCTGGTGCTATGGAGCTATGGAGCTCTGGTGCTATGGAGCTATGGAGCTCTGGTGCTATGGAGCTCTGGTGCTATGGAGCTCTGGTGCTATGGAGCTATGGAGCTCTGGTGCTATGGAGCTATGGAGCTCTGGAGGTATGGAGCTCTGGAGGTATGGAGCTCTGGAAGTATGGAGCTATGGAGCCCTGGAGCTCTGGAGGTATGGAGCTATGGTGCTATGGAGCTCTGAAGCCATGGAGCTCTGGTGCTATGGAGCTCTGGAGCTCTGGAGGTATGGAGCTCTGGAGGTATGGAGCTATGGAGCCCTGGAGCTCTGGAGGTATGGAGCTATGGTGCTATGGAGCTCTGAAGCCATGGAGCTCTGGTGCTATGGAGCTCTGGAGCTCTGGAGGTATGGAGCTCTGGAGGTATGGAGCTCTGGAGGTATGGAGCTATGGAGCCCTGGAGCTCTGGAGGTATGGAGCTATGGTGCTATGGAGCTCTGAAGCCATGGAGCTCTGGTGCTATGGAGCTCTGGAGGTATGGAGCTCTGGAGGTATGGAGCTCTGGAGGTATGGAGCTATGGAGCCCTGGAGCTCTGGAGGTATGGAGCTATGGTGCTATGGAGCTCTGAAGCCATGGAGCTCTGGTGCTATGGAGCTCTGGAGGTATGGAGCTCTGGAGGTATGGAGCTCTGGAGGTATGGAGCTATGGAGCCCTGGAGCTCTGGAGGTATGGAGCTATGGTGCTATGGAGCTCTGAAGCCATGGAGCTCTGGTGCTATGGAGCTATGGAGCTCTGGTGCTATGGAGCTATGGAGGTATGGAGCCACCAGCCAGCACCCTCCGTGGCTGGATCAATGGAAGTGTTTTAGGTACCAGGCAGCCAAAGGGCCGAGGCCTCACGCTCGACCACGCCGGCGCAGAGTTCCAGCCGCTCGGATAAGCTCTGTCACTCACCCGCCGCGCAGCCACCGGTAACGGGGAAATGTCGCCGCCTTGTGGACACGCCGTTGTAAATGAATGGGCTTTCGCACTTAGTGCAATTTTCGCCAACTCTCTGACTGGAGCTATGGAAGTATGGAGCTATGGAGCCACCAGCCACCCAGGCTGGAGCTATGGAGCTCTGGAGGTATGGAGCTCTGGTGCTATGGAAGTATGGAGCTATGGAGCTATGGAAGTATGGAGCTATGGAGCTATGGAGCTCTGGAAGTATGGAGCTATGGAGCTCTGGAGGTATGGAGCTATGGAGCCCTGGAGCCCTGGAGCTATGGAGCCCTGGAGCTATGGAGCTATGGAGCCCTGGAGCTATGGAGCTATGGAGCTCTGGTGCTATGGAGCTATGGAGCTCTGGTGCTATGGAGCTATGGAGCTCTGGTGCTATGGAGCTATGGAGCTCTGGTGCTATGGAGCTATGGAGCTCTGGAAGTATGGAGCTATGGAGCTCTGGAGGTATGGAGCTATGGAGCTCTGGAGGTATGGAGCTATGGAGCCCTGGAGCTATGGAGCCCTGGAGCTATGGAAGTATGGAGCTCTGGTGCTATGGAGCTATGGAGCTCTGGTGCTATGGAGCTATGGAGCTCTGGAGCTATGGAGCTCTGGAGGTATGGAGCTATGGAGCTCTGGAGGTATGGAGCTATGGAGCTATGGAAGTATGGAGCTCTGGTGCTATGGAGCTATGGAGCTCTGGTGCTATGGAGCTATGGAGCTCTGGTGCTATGGAGCTATGGAGCTATGGAGCTCTGGAAGTATGGAGCTCTGGTGCTATGGAGCTATGGAGCTCTGGTGCTATGGAGCTATGGAGCTCTGGTGCTATGGAGCTATGGAGCTCTGGTGCTATGGAGCTCTGGTGCTATGGAGCTCTGGTGCTATGGAGCTATGGAGCTCTGGTGCTATGGAGCTATGGAGCTCTGGAGGTATGGAGCTCTGGAGGTATGGAGCTCTGGAGGTATGGAGCTTTGGAGCCCTGGAGCTCTGGAGGTATGGAGCTATGGTGCTATGGAGCTCTGAAGCCATGGAGCTCTGGTGCTATGGAGCTATGGAGCTCTGGTGCTATGGAGCTATGGAGGTATGGAGCCACCAGCCAGCACCCTCCGTGGCTGGATCAATGGAAGTGTTTTAGGTACCAGGCAGCCAAAGGGCCGAGGCCTCACGCTCGACCACGCCGGCGCAGAGTTCCAGCCGCTCGGATAAGCTCTGTCACTCACCCGCCGCGCAGCCACCGGTAACGGGGAAATGTCGCCGCCTTGTGGACACGCCGTTGTAAATGAATGGGCTTTCGCACTTAGTGCAATTTTCGCCAACTCTCTGACTTAGAGCTATGGAAGTATGGAGCTATGGAGCCACCAGCCACCCAGGCTGGAGCTCTGGAGCTCTGGAGGTATGGAGCTCTGGTGCTAGGGAAGTATGGAGCTCTGGTGCTATGGAAGTATGGAGCTATGGAGGTATGGAAGTATGGAGCTATGGAAGTATGGAGCTATGGAGCTCTGGAAGTATGGAGCTATGGAGCTCTGGAGGTATGGAGCCCTGGAGCTATGGAGCCCTGGAGCTATGGAAGTATGGAGCTCTGGTGCTATGGAGCTATGGAGCTCTGGTGCTATGGAGCTATGGAGCTATGGAGCTCTGGAGCTATGGAGCTCTGGAGGTATGGAGCTATGGAGCTATGGAGCTCTGGAGGTATGGAGCTATGGAGCTATGGAAGTATGGAGCTCTGGTGCTATGGAGCTATGGAGCTCTGGTGCTATGGAGCTATGGAGCTCTGGTGCTATGGAGCTATGGAGCTATGGAGCTCTGGAAGTATGGAGCTCTGGTGCTATGGAGCTATGGAGCTCTGGTGCTATGGAGCTATGGAGCTCTGGTGCTATGGAGCTCTGGTGCTATGGAGCTCTGGTGCTATGGAGCTCTGGTGCTATGGAGCTATGGAGCTCTGGTGCTATGGAGCTCTGGAGGTATGGAGCTCTGGAGGTATGGAGCTCTGGAGGTATGGAGCTATGGAGCCCTGGAGCTCTGGAGGTATGGAGCTATGGTGCTATGGAGCTCTGAAGCCATGGAGCTCTGGTGCTATGGAGCTATGGAGCTCTGGTGCTATGGAGCTATGGAGCTCTGGAAGTATGGAGCTCTGGTGCTATGGAGCTATGGAGCTCTGGTGCTATGGAGCTATGGAGCTCTGGTGCTATGGAGCTATGGAGCTCTGGTGCTATGGAGCTCTGGTGCTATGGAGCTCTGGTGCTATGGAGCTATGGAGCTCTGGTGCTATGGAGCTATGGAGCTCTGGAGGTATGGAGCTCTGGAGGTATGGAGCTCTGGAGGTATGGAGCTATGGAGCCCTGGAGCTCTGGAGGTATGGAGCTATGGTGCTATGGAGCTCTGAAGCCATGGAGCTCTGGTGCTATGGAGCTCTGGAGCTCTGGAGGTATGGAGCTCTGGAGGTATGGAGCTATGGAGCCCTGGAGCTCTGGAGGTATGGAGCTATGGTGCTATGGAGCTCTGAAGCCATGGAGCTCTGGTGCTATGGAGCTCTGGAGCTCTGGAGGTATGGAGCTCTGGAGGTATGGAGCTCTGGAGGTATGGAGCTATGGAGCCCTGGAGCTCTGGAGGTATGGAGCTATGGTGCTATGGAGCTCTGAAGCCATGGAGCTCTGGTGCTATGGAGCTCTGGAGGTATGGAGCTCTGGAGGTATGGAGCTCTGGAGGTATGGAGCTATGGAGCCCTGGAGCTCTGGAGGTATGGAGCTATGGTGCTATGGAGCTCTGAAGCCATGGAGCTCTGGTGCTATGGAGCTCTGGAGGTATGGAGCTCTGGAGGTATGGAGCTCTGGAGGTATGGAGCTATGGCCCTGGAGCTCTGGAGGTATGGAGCTATGGTGCTATGGAGCTCTGAAGCCATGGAGCTCTGGTGCTATGGAGCTATGGAGCTCTGGTGCTATGGAGCTATGGAGGTATGGAGCCACCAGCCAGCACCCTCCGTGGCTGGATCAATGGAAGTGTTTTAGGTACCAGGCAGCCAAAGGGCCGAGGCCTCACGCTCGACCACGCCGGCGCAGAGTTCCAGCCGCTCGGATAAGCTCTGTCACTCACCCGCCGCGCAGCCACCGGTAACGGGGAAATGTCGCCGCCTTGTGGACACGCCGTTGTAAATGAATGGGCTTTCGCACTTAGTGCAATTTTCGCCAACTCTCTGACTGGAGCTATGGAAGTATGGAGCTATGGAGCCACCAGCCACCCAGGCTGGAGCTATGGAGCTCTGGAGGTATGGAGCTCTGGTGCTATGGAAGTATGGAGCTATGGAGCTATGGAAGTATGGAGCTATGGAGCTATGGAGCTCTGGAAGTATGGAGCTATGGAGCTCTGGAGGTATGGAGCTATGGAGCCCTGGAGCCCTGGAGCTATGGAGCCCTGGAGCTATGGAGCTATGGAGCCCTGGAGCTATGGAGCTATGGAGCCCTGGAGCTATGGAGCTATGGAGCTCTGGTGCTATGGAGCTATGGAGCTCTGGTGCTATGGAGCTATGGAGCTCTGGTGCTATGGAGCTATGGAGCTCTGGTGCTATGGAGCTATGGAGCTCTGGAAATATGGAGCTATGGAGCTCTGGAGGTATGGAGCTATGGAGCTCTGGAGGTATGGAGCTATGGAGCCCTGGAGCTATGGAGCCCTGGAGCTATGGAAGTATGGAGCTCTGGTGCTATGGAGCTATGGAGCTCTGGTGCTATGGAGCTATGGAGCTCTGGAGCTATGGAGCTCTGGAGGTATGGAGCTATGGAGCTCTGGAGGTATGGAGCTATGGAGCTATGGAAGTATGGAGCTCTGGTGCTATGGAGCTATGGAGCTCTGGTGCTATGGAGCTATGGAGCTCTGGTGCTATGGAGCTATGGAGCTATGGAGCTCTGGAAGTATGGAGCTCTGGTGCTATGGAGCTATGGAGCTCTGGTGCTATGGAGCTATGGAGCTCTGGTGCTATGGAGCTATGGAGCTCTGGTGCTATGGAGCTCTGGTGCTATGGAGCTCTGGTGCTATGGAGCTATGGAGCTCTGGTGCTATGGAGCTATGGAGCTCTGGAGGTATGGAGCTCTGGAGGTATGGAGCTCTGGAGGTATGGAGCTTTGGAGCCCTGGAGCTCTGGAGGTATGGAGCTATGGTGCTATGGAGCTCTGAAGCCATGGAGCTCTGGTGCTATGGAGCTCTGGAGCTCTGGAGGTATGGAGCTCTGGAGGTATGGAGCTATGGAGCCCTGGAGCTCTGGAGGTATGGAGCTATGGTGCTATGGAGCTCTGAAGCCATGGAGCTCTGGTGCTATGGAGCTCTGGAGCTCTGGAGGTATGGAGCTCTGGAGGTATGGAGCTATGGAGCCCTGGAGCTCTGGAGGTATGGAGCTATGGTGCTATGGAGCTCTGAAGCCATGGAGCTCTGGTGCTATGGAGCTCTGGAGCTCTGGAGGTATGGAGCTCTGGAGGTATGGAGCTATGGAGCCCTGGAGCTCTGGAGGTATGGAGCTATGGTGCTATGGAGCTCTGAAGCCATGGAGCTCTGGTGCTATGGAGCTCTGGAGGTATGGAGCTCTGGAGGTATGGAGCTCTGGAGGTATGGAGCTATGGAGCCCTGGAGCTCTGGAGGTATGGAGCTATGGTGCTATGGAGCTCTGAAGCCATGGAGCTCTGGTGCTATGGAGCTATGGAGCTCTGGTGCTATGGAGCTATGGAGGTATGGAGCCACCAGCCAGCACCCTCCGTGGCTGGATCAATGGAAGTGTTTTAGGTACCAGGCAGCCAAAGGGCCGAGGCCTCACGCTCGACCACGCCGGCGCAGAGTTCCAGCCGCTCGGATAAGCTCTGTCACTCACCCGCCGCGCAGCCACCGGTAACGGGGAAATGTCGCCGCCTTGTGGACACGCCGTTGTAAATGAATGGGCTTTCGCACTTAGTGCAATTTTCGCCAACTCTCTGACTTAGAGCTATGGAAGTATGGAGCTATGGAGCCACCAGCCACCCAGGCTGGAGCTCTGGAGCTCTGGAGGTATGGAGCTCTGGTGCTATGGAAGTATGGAGCTCTGGTGCTATGGAAGTATGGAGCTATGGAGGTATGGAAGTATGGAGCTATGGAAGTATGGAGCTATGGAGCTCTGGAAGTATGGAGCTATGGAGCTCTGGAGGTATGGAGCCCTGGAGCTATGGAGCCCTGGAGCTATGGAAGTATGGAGCTCTGGTGCTATGGAGCTATGGAGCTCTGGTGCTATGGAGCTATGGAGCTATGGAGCTCTGGAGCTATGGAGCTCTGGAGGTATGGAGCTATGGAGCTATGGAGCTCTGAAGGTATGGAGCTATGGAGCTATGGAAGTATGGAGCTCTGGTGCTATGGAGCTATGGAGCTCTGGTGCTATGGAGCTATGGAGCTCTGGTGCTATGGAGCTATGGAGCTATGGAGCTCTGGAAGTATGGAGCTCTGGTGCTATGGAGCTATGGAGCTCTGGTGCTATGGAGCTATGGAGCTCTGGTGCTATGGAGCTCTGGTGCTATGGAGCTCTGGTGCTATGGAGCTATGGAGCTCTGGTGCTATGGAGCTCTGGAGGTATGGAGCTCTGGAGGTATGGAGCTCTGGAGGTATGGAGCTATGGAGCCCTGGAGCTCTGGAGGTATGGAGCTATGGTGCTATGGAGCTCTGAAGCCATGGAGCTCTGGTGCTATGGAGCTATGGAGCTCTGGTGCTATGGAGCTATGGAGCTATGGAGCTCTGGAAGTATGGAGCCCTGGTGCTATGGAGCTATGGAGCTCTGGTGCTATGGAGCTATGGAGCTCTGGTGCTATGGAGCTATGGAGCTCTGGTGCTATGGAGCTCTGGTGCTATGGAGCTCTGGTGCTATGGAGCTATGGAGCTCTGGTGCTATGGAGCTATGGAGCTCTGGAGGTATGGAGCTCTGGAGGTATGGAGCTCTGGAGGTATGGAGCTATGGAGCCCTGGAGCTCTGGAGGTATGGAGCTATGGTGCTATGGAGCTCTGAAGCCATGGAGCTCTGGTGCTATGGAGCTCTGGAGCTCTGGAGGTATGGAGCTCTGGAGGTATGGAGCTATGGAGCCCTGGAGCTCTGGAGGTATGGAGCTATGGTGCTATGGAGCTCTGAAGCCATGGAGCTCTGGTGCTATGGAGCTCTGGAGCTCTGGAGGTATGGAGCTCTGGAGGTATGGAGCTCTGGAGGTATGGAGCTATGGAGCCCTGGAGCTCTGGAGGTATGGAGCTATGGTGCTATGGAGCTCTGAAGCCATGGAGCTCTGGTGCTATGGAGCTCTGGAGGTATGGAGCTCTGGAGGTATGGAGCTCTGGAGGTATGGAGCTATGGAGCCCTGGAGCTCTGGAGGTATGGAGCTATGGTGCTATGGAGCTCTGAAGCCATGGAGCTCTGGTGCTATGGAGCTCTGGAGGTATGGAGCTCTGGAGGTATGGAGCTCTGGAGGTATGGAGCTATGGCCCTGGAGCTCTGGAGGTATGGAGCTATGGTGCTATGGAGCTCTGAAGCCATGGAGCTCTGGTGCTATGGAGCTATGGAGCTCTGGTGCTATGGAGCTATGGAGGTATGGAGCCACCAGCCAGCACCCTCCGTGGCTGGATCAATGGAAGTGTTTTAGGTACCAGGCAGCCAAAGGGCCGAGGCCTCACGCTCGACCACGCCGGCGCAGAGTTCCAGCCGCTCGGATAAGCTCTGTCACTCACCCGCCGCGCAGCCACCGGTAACGGGGAAATGTCGCCGCCTTGTGGACACGCCGTTGTAAATGAATGGGCTTTCGCACTTAGTGCAATTTTCGCCAACTCTCTGACTGGAGCTATGGAAGTATGGAGCTATGGAGCCACCAGCCACCCAGGCTGGAGCTATGGAGCTCTGGAGGTATGGAGCTCTGGTGCTATGGAAGTATGGAGCTATGGAGCTATGGAAGTATGGAGCTATGGAGCTATGGAGCTCTGGAAGTATGGAGCTATGGAGCTCTGGAGGTATGGAGCTATGGAGCCCTGGAGCCCTGGAGCTATGGAGCCCTGGAGCTATGGAGCTATGGAGCCCTGGAGCTATGGAGCTATGGAGCCCTGGAGCTATGGAGCTATGGAGCTCTGGTGCTATGGAGCTATGGAGCTCTGGTGCTATGGAGCTATGGAGCTCTGGAGCTATGGAGCTCTGGAGGTATGGAGCTATGGAGCTCTGGAGGTATGGAGCTATGGAGCTATGGAAGTATGGAGCTCTGGTGCTATGGAGCTATGGAGCTCTGGTGCTATGGAGCTATGGAGCTCTGGTGCTATGGAGCTATGGAGCTATGGAGCTCTGGAAGTATGGAGCTCTGGTGCTATGGAGCTATGGAGCTCTGGTGCTATGGAGCTATGGAGCTCTGGTGCTATGGAGCTATGGAGCTCTGGTGCTATGGAGCTATGGTGCTATGGAGCTCTGGTGCTATGGAGCTATGGAGCTCTGGTGCTATGGAGCTATGGAGCTCTGGAGGTATGGAGCTCTGGAGGTATGGAGCTCTGGAGGTATGGAGCTTTGGAGCCCTGGAGCTCTGGAGGTATGGAGCTATGGTGCTATGGAGCTCTGAAGCCATGGAGCTCTGGTGCTATGGAGCTATGGAGCTCTGGTGCTATGGAGCTATGGAGGTATGGAGCCACCAGCCAGCACCCTCCGTGGCTGGATCAATGGAAGTGTTTTAGGTACCAGGCAGCCAAAGGGCCGAGGCCTCACGCTCGACCACGCCGGCGCAGAGTTCCAGCCGCTCGGATAAGCTCTGTCACTCACCCGCCGCGCAGCCACCGGTAACGGGGAAATGTCGCCGCCTTGTGGACACGCCGTTGTAAATGAATGGGCTTTCGCACTTAGTGCAATTTTCGCCAACTCTCTGACTTAGAGCTATGGAAGTATGGAGCTATGGAGCCACCAGCCACCCAGGCTGGAGCTCTGGAGCTCTGGAGGTATGGAGCTCTGGTGCTATGGAAGTATGGAGCTCTGGTGCTATGGAAGTATGGAGCTATGGAGGTATGGAAGTATGGAGCTATGGAAGTATGGAGCTATGGAGCTTTGGAAGTATGGAGCTATGGAGCTCTGGAGGTATGGAGCCCTGGAGCTATGGAGCCCTGGAGCTATGGAAGTATGGAGCTCTGGTGCTATGGAGCTATGGAGCTCTGGTGCTATGGAGCTATGGAGCTATGGAGCTCTGGAGCTATGGAGCTCTGGAGGTATGGAGCTATGGAGCTATGGAGCTCTGGAGGTATGGAGCTATGGAGCTATGGAAGTATGGAGCTCTGGTGCTATGGAGCTATGGAGCTCTGGTGCTATGGAGCTATGGAGCTCTGGTGCTATGGAGCTATGGAGCTCTGGAAGTATGGAGCTCTGGTGCTATGGAGCTATGGAGCTCTGGTGCTATGGAGCTATGGAGCTCTGGTGCTATGGAGCTCTGGTGCTATGGAGCTCTGGTGCTATGGAGCTATGGAGCTCTGGTGCTATGGAGCTCTGGAGGTATGGAGCTCTGGAGGTATGGAGCTCTGGAGGTATGGAGCTATGGAGCCCTGGAGCTCTGGAGGTATGGAGCTATGGTGCTATGGAGCTCTGAAGCCATGGAGCTCTGGTGCTATGGAGCTATGGAGCTCTGGTGCTATGGAGCTATGGAGCTATGGAGCTCTGGAAGTATGGAGCTCTGGTGCTATGGAGCTATGGAGCTCTGGTGCTATGGAGCTATGGAGCTCTGGTGCTATGGAGCTATGGAGCTCTGGTGCTATGGAGCTCTGGTGCTATGGAGCTCTGGTGCTATGGAGCTATGGAGCTCTGGTGCTATGGAGCTATGGAGCTCTGGAGGTATGGAGCTCTGGAGGTATGGAGCTCTGGAGGTATGGAACTATGGAGCCCTGGAGCTCTGGAGGTATGGAGCTATGGTGCTATGGAGCTCTGAAGCCATGGAGCTCTGGTGCTATGGAGCTCTGGAGCTCTGGAGGTATGGAGCTCTGGAGGTATGGAGCTATGGAGCCCTGGAGCTCTGGAGGTATGGAGCTATGGTGCTATGGAGCTCTGAAGCCATGGAGCTCTGGTGCTATGGAGCTCTGGAGCTCTGGAGGTATGGAGCTCTGGAGGTATGGAGCTCTGGAGGTATGGAGCTATGGAGCCCTGGAGCTCTGGAGGTATGGAGCTATGGTGCTATGGAGCTCTGAAGCCATGGAGCTCTGGTGCTATGGAGCTCTGGAGGTATGGAGCTCTGGAGGTATGGAGCTCTGGAGGTATGGAGCTATGGAGCCCTGGAGCTCTGGAGGTATGGAGCTATGGTGCTATGGAGCTCTGAAGCCATGGAGCTCTGGTGCTATGGAGCTCTGGAGGTATGGAGCTCTGGAGGTATGGAGCTCTGGAGGTATGGAGCTATGGAGCCCTGGAGCTCTGGAGGTATGGAGCTATGGTGCTATGGAGCTCTGAAGCCATGGAGCTCTGGTGCTATGGAGCTATGGAGCTCTGGTGCTATGGAGCTATGGAGGTATGGAGCCACCAGCCAGCACCCTCCGTGGCTGGATCAATGGAAGTGTTTTAGGTACCAGGCAGCCAAAGGGCCGAGGCCTCACGCTCGACCACGCCGGCGCAGAGTTCCAGCCGCTCGGATAAGCTCTGTCACTCACCCGCCGCGCAGCCACCGGTAACGGGGAAATGTCGCCGCCTTGTGGACACGCCGTTGTAAATGAATGGGCTTTCGCACTTAGTGCAATTTTCGCCAACTCTCTGACTGGAGCTATGGAAGTATGGAGCTATGGAGCCACCAGCCACCCAGGCTGGAGCTATGGAGCTCTGGAGGTATGGAGCTCTGGTGCTATGGAAGTATGGAGCTATGGAGCTATGGAAGTATGGAGCTATGGAGCTATGGAGCTCTGGAAGTATGGAGCTATGGAGCTCTGGAGGTATGGAGCTATGGAGCCCTGGAGCCCTGGAGCTATGGAGCCCTGGAGCTATGGAGCTATGGAGCCCTGGAGCTATGGAGCTATGGAGCCCTGGAGCTATGGAGCTATGGAGCTCTGGTGCTATGGAGCTATGGAGCTCTGGTGCTATGGAGCTATGGAGCTCTGGTGCTATGGAGCTATGGAGCTCTGGTGCTATGGAGCTATGGAGCTCTGGAAGTATGGAGCTATGGAGCTCTGGAGGTATGGAGCTATGGAGCTCTGGAGGTATGGAGCTATGGAGCCCTGGAGCTATGGAGCCCTGGAGCTATGGAAGTATGGAGCTCTGGTGCTATGGAGCTATGGAGCTCTGGTGCTATGGAGCTATGGAGCTCTGGAGCTATGGAGCTCTGGAGGTATGGAGCTATGGAGCTCTGGAGGTATGGAGCTATGGAGCTATGGAAGTATGGAGCTCTGGTGCTATGGAGCTATGGAGGTCTGGTGCTATGGAGCTATGGAGCTCTGGTGCTATGGAGCTATGGAGCTATGGAGCTCTGGAAGTATGGAGCTCTGGTGCTATGGAGCTATGGAGCTCTGGTGCTATGGAGCTATGGAGCTCTGGTGCTATGGAGCTATGGAGCTCTGGTGCTATGGAGCTATGGTGCTATGGAGCTCTGGTGCTATGGAGCTATGGAGCTCTGGTGCTATGGAGCTATGGAGCTCTGGAGGTATGGAGCTCTGGAGGTATGGAGCTCTGGAGGTATGGAGCTTTGGAGCCCTGGAGCTCTGGAGGTATGGAGCTATGGTGCTATGGAGCTCTGAAGCCATGGAGCTCTGGTGCTATGGAGCTATGGAGCTCTGGTGCTATGGAGCTATGGAGGTATGGAGCCACCAGCCAGCACCCTCCGTGGCTGGATCAATGGAAGTGTTTTAGGTACCAGGCAGCCAAAGGGCCGAGGCCTCATGCTCGACCACGCCGGCGCAGAGTTCCAGCCGCTCGGATAAGCTCTGTCACTCACCCGCCGCGCAGCCACCGGTAACGGGGAAATGTCGCCGCCTGGCGGACACGCCGTTGTAAATGAATGGGCTTTCGCACTTAGTGCAATTTTCGCCAACTCTCTGACTTAGAGCTATGGAAGTATGGAGCTATGGAGCCACCAGCCACCCAGGCTGGAGCTATGGAGCTCTGGAGGTATGGAGCTCAGGTGCTATGGAAGTATGGAGCTATGGAGCTATGGAAGTATGGAGCTATGGAGCTATGGAGCTCTGGAAGTATGGAGCTATGGAGCTCTGGAGGTATGGAGCTATGGAGCCCTGGAGCCCTGGAGCTATGGAGTTCTGGTGCTATGGAGGTATGGAGCTCTGGAGGTATGGAGCTCTGGAGGTATGGAGCTATGGAGCTATGGAGCCCTGGAGCTATGGAGCTATGGAGCCCTGGAGCTATGGAGCTATGGAGCCCTGGAGCTATGGAGCTATGGAGCTCTGGTGCTATGGAGCTATGGAGCTCTGGTGCTATGGAGCTATGGAGCTCTGGTGCTATGGAGCTATGGAGCTCTGGTGCTATGGAGCTATGGAGCTCTGGAAGTATGGAGCTATGGAGCTCTGGAGGTATGGAGCTATGGAGCCCTGGAGCTATGGAGCCCTGGAGCTATGGAAGTATGGAGCTCTGGTGCTATGGAGCTATGGAGCTCTGGTGCTATGGAGCTATGGAGCTCTGGAGCTATGGAGCTCTGGAGGTATGGAGCTATGGAGCTATGGAGCTCTGGAGGTATGGAGCTATGGAGCTATGGAAGTATGGAGCTCTGGTGCTATGGAGCTATGGAGCTCTGGTGCTATGGAGCTATGGAGCTCTGGTGCTATGGAGCTATGGAGCTCTGGAAGTATGGAGCTCTGGTGCTATGGAGCTATGGAGCTCTGGTGCTATGGAGCTATGGAGCTCTGGTGCTATGGAGCTATGGAGCTCTGGTGCTATGGAGCTCTGGTGCTATGGAGCTCTGGTGCTATGGAGCTATGGAGCTCTGGTGCTATGGAGCTATGGAGCTCTGGAGGTATGGAGCTCTGGAGGTATGGAGCTCTGGAGGTATGGAGCTTTGGAGCCCTGGAGCTCTGGAGGTATGGAGCTATGGTGCTATGGAGCTCTGAAGCCATGGAGCTCTGGTGCTATGGAGCTCTGGAGCTCTGGAGGTATGGAGCTCTGGAGGTATGGAGCTATGGAGCCCTGGAGCTCTGGAGGTATGGAGCTATGGTGCTATGGAGCTCTGAAGCCATGGAGCTCTGGTGCTATGGAGCTCTGGAGCTCTGGAGGTATGGAGCTCTGGAAGTATGGAGCTATGGAGCCCTGGAGCTCTGGAGGTATGGAGCTATGGTGCTATGGAGCTCTGAAGCCATGGAGCTCTGGTGCTATGGAGCTCTGGAGCTCTGGAGGTATGGAGCTCTGGAGGTATGGAGCTCTGGAGGTATGGAGCTATGGAGCCCTGGAGCTCTGGAGGTATGGAGCTATGGTGCTATGGAGCTCTGAAGCCATGGAGCTCTGGTGCTATGGAGCTCTGGAGGTATGGAGCTCTGGAGGTATGGAGCTCTGGAGGTATGGAGCTATGGAGCCCTGGAGCTCTGGAGGTATGGAGCTATGGTGCTATGGAGCTCTGAAGCCATGGAGCTCTGGTGCTATGGAGCTCTGGAGGTATGGAGCTCTGGAGGTATGGAGCTCTGGAGGTATGGAGCTATGGAGCCCTGGAGCTCTGGAGGTATGGAGCTATGGTGCTATGGAGCTCTGAAGCCATGGAGCTCTGGTGCTATGGAGCTCTGGAGGTATGGAGCTCTGGAGGTATGGAGCTCTGGAGGTATGGAGCTATGGAGCCCTGGAGCTCTGGAGGTATGGAGCTATGGTGCTATGGAGCTCTGAAGCCATGGAGCTCTGGTGCTATGGAGCTATGGAGCTCTGGTGCTATGGAGCTATGGAGGTATGGAGCCACCAGCCAGCACCCTCCGTGGCTGGATCAATGGAAGTGTTTTAGGTACCAGGCAGCCAAAGGGCCGAGGCCTCACGCTCGACCACGCCGGCGCAGAGTTCCAGCCGCTCGGATAAGCTCTGTCACTCACCCGCCGCGCAGCCACCGGTAACGGGGAAATGTCGCCGCCTTGTGGACACGCCGTTGTAAATGAATGGGCTTTCGCACTTAGTGCAATTTTCGCCAACTCTCTGACTTAGAGCTATGGAAGTATGGAGCTATGGAGCCACCAGCCACCCAGGCTGGAGCTCTGGAGCTCTGGAGGTATGGAGCTCTGGTGCTATGGAAGTATGGAGCTCTGGTGCTATGGAAGTATGGAGCTATGGAGGTATGGAAGTATGGAGCTATGGAAGTATGGAGCTATGGAGCTCTGGAAGTATGGAGCTATGGAGCTCTGGAGGTATGGAGCCCTGGAGCTATGGAGCCCTGGAGCTATGGAAGTATGGAGCTCTGGTGCTATGGAGCTATGGAGCTCTGGTGCTATGGAGCTATGGAGCTATGGAGCTCTGGAGCTATGGAGCTCTGGAGGTATGGAGCTATGGAGCTATGGAGCTCTGGAGGTATGGAGCTATGGAGCTATGGAAGTATGGAGCTCTGGTGCTATGGAGCTATGGAGCTCTGGTGCTATGGAGCTATGGAGCTCTGGTGCTATGGAGCTATGGAGCTATGGAGCTCTGGAAGTATGGAGCTCTGGTGCTATGGAGCTATGGAGCTCTGGTGCTATGGAGCTATGGAGCTCTGGTGCTATGGAGCTCTGGTGCTATGGAGCTCTGGTGCTATGGAGCTATGGAGCTCTGGTGCTATGGAGCTCTGGAGGTATGGAGCTCTGGAGGTATGGAGCTCTGGAGGTATGGAGCTATGGAGCCCTGGAGCTCTGGAGGTATGGAGCTATGGTGCTATGGAGCTCTGAACCCATGGAGCTCTGGTGCTATGGAGCTATGGAGCTCTGGTGCTATGGAGCTATGGAGCTATGGAGCTCTGGAAGTATGGAGCTCTGGTGCTATGGAGCTATGGAGCTCTGGTGCTATGGAGCTATGGAGCTCTGGTGCTATGGAGCTATGGAGCTCTGGTGCTATGGAGCTCTGGTGCTATGGAGCTCTGGTGCTATGGAGCTATGGAGCTCTGGTGCTATGGAGCTATGGAGCTCTGGAGGTATGGAGCTCTGGAGGTATGGAGCTCTGGAGGTATGGAGCTATGGAGCCCTGGAGCTCTGGAGGTATGGAGCTATGGTGCTATGGAGCTCTGAAGCCATGGAGCTCTGGTGCTATGGAGCTCTGGAGCTCTGGAGGTATGGAGCTCTGGAGGTATGGAGCTATGGAGCCCTGGAGCTCTGGAGGTATGGAGCTATGGTGCTATGGAGCTCTGAAGCCATGGAGCTCTGGTGCTATGGAGCTCTGGAGCTCTGGAGGTATGGAGCTCTGGAGGTATGGAGCTCTGGAGGTATGGAGCTATGGAGCCCTGGAGCTCTGGAGGTATGGAGCTATGGTGCTATGGAGCTCTGAAGCCATGGAGCTCTGGTGCTATGGAGCTCTGGAGGTATGGAGCTCTGGAGGTATGGAGCTCTGGAGGTATGGAGCTATGGAGCCCTGGAGCTCTGGAGGTATGGAGCTATGGTGCTATGGAGCTCTGAAGCCATGGAGCTCTGGTGCTATGGAGCTCTGGAGGTATGGAGCTCTGGAGGTATGGAGCTCTGGAGGTATGGAGCTATGGAGCCCTGGAGCTCTGGAGGTATGGAGCTATGGTGCTATGGAGCTCTGAAGCCATGGAGCTCTGGTGCTATGGAGCTATGGAGCTCTGGTGCTATGGAGCTATGGAGGTATGGAGCCACCAGCCAGCACCCTCCGTGGCTGGATCAATGGAAGTGTTTTAGGTACCAGGCAGCCAAAGGGCCGAGGCCTCACGCTCGACCACGCCGGCGCAGAGTTCCAGCCGCTCGGATAAGCTCTG
Organism: Syngnathus leptorhynchus; assembly: GCF_054491065.1. Taxonomy (NCBI): domain Eukaryota; kingdom Metazoa; phylum Chordata; class Actinopteri; order Syngnathiformes; family Syngnathidae; genus Syngnathus; species Syngnathus leptorhynchus. Next base: position 54,211 of record NW_028232080.1, on the reverse strand, counting down.
TCACTCACCCGCCGCGCAGCCACCGGTAACGGGGAAATGTCGCCGCCTGGCGGACACGCCGTTGTAAATGAATGGGCTTTCGCACTTAGTGCAATTTTCGCCAACTCTCTGACTTAGAGCTATGGAAGTATGGAGCTATGGAGCCACCAGCCACCCAGGCTGGAGCTATGGAGCTCTGGAGGTATGGAGCTCAGGTGCTATGGAAGTATGGAGCTATGGAGCTATGGAAGTATGGAGCTATGGAGCTATGGAGCTCTGGAAGTATGGAGCTATGGAGCTCTGGAGGTATGGAGCTATGGAGCCCTGGAGCCCTGGAGCTATGGAGCTCTGGTGCTATGGAGGTATGGAGCTCTGGAGGTATGGAGCTCTGGAGGTATGGAGCTATGGCGCTATGGAGCCCTGGAGCTATGGAGCTATGGAGCCCTGGAGCTATGGAGGTATGGAGCCCTGGAGCTATGGAGCTATGGAGCTCTGGTGCTATGGAGCTATGGAGCTCTGGTGCTATGGAGCTATGGAGCTCTGGTGCTATGGAGCTATGGAGCTCTGGTGCTATGGAGCTATGGAGCTCTGGAAGTATGGAGCTATGGAGCTCTGGAGGTATGGAGCTATGGAGCCCTGGAGCTATGGAGCCCTGGAGCTATGGAAGTATGGAGCTCTGGTGCTATGGAGCTATGGAGCTCTGGTGCTATGGAGCTATGGAGCTCTGGAGCTATGGAGCTCTGGAGGTATGGAGCTATGGAGCTATGGAGCTCTGGAGGTATGGAGCTATGGAGCTATGGAAGTATGGAGCTCTGGTGCTATGGAGCTATGGAGCTCTGGTGCTATGGAGCTATGGAGCACTGGTGCTATGGAGCTATGGAGCTATGGAGCTCTGGAAGTATGGAGCTCTGGTGCTATGGAGCTATGGAGCTCTGGTGCTATGGAGCTATGGAGCTCTGGTGCTATGGAGCTATGGAGCTCTGGTGCTATGGAGCTCTGGTGCTATGGAGCTCTGGTGCTATGGAGCTATGGAGCTCTGGTGCTATGGAGCTATGGAGCTCTGGAGGTATGGAGCTCTGGAGGTATGGAGCTCTGGAGGTATGGAGCTTTGGAGCCCTGGAGCTCTGGAGGTATGGAGCTATGGTGCTATGGAGCTCTGAAGCCATGGAGCTCTGGTGCTATGGAGCTCTGGAGCTCTGGAGGTATGGAGCTCTGGAGGTATGGAGCTATGGAGCCCTGGAGCTCTGGAGGTATGGAGCTATGGTGCTATGGAGCTCTGAAGCCATGGAGCTCTGGTGCTATGGAGCTCTGGAGCTCTGGAGGTATGGAGCTCTGGAGGTATGGAGCTATGGAGCCCTGGAGCTCTGGAGGTATGGAGCTATGGTGCTATGGAGCTCTGAAGCCATGGAGCTCTGGTGCTATGGAGCTCTGGAGAGGCCTCGGCCCTTTGGCTGCCTGTAAATGAATGGGCTTTCGCACTTAGTGCAATTTTCGCCAACTCTCTGACTTAGAGCTATGGAAGTATGGAGCTATGGAGCCACCAGCCACCCAGGCTGGAGCTCTGGAGCTCTGGAGGTATGGAGCTCTGGTGCTATGGAAGTATGGAGCTCTGGTGCTATGGAAGTATGGAGCTATGGAGGTATGGAAGTATGGAGCTATGGAAGTATGGAGCTATGGAGCTCTGGAAGTATGGAGCTATGGAGCTCTGGAAGTATGGAGCTCTGGTGCTATGGAGCTATGGAGCTCTGGTGCTATGGAGCTATGGAGCTCTGGTGCTATGGAGCTCTGGTGCTATGGAGCTCTGGTGCTATGGAGCTATGGAGCTCTGGTGCTATGGAGCTCTGGAGGTATGGAGCTCTGGAGGTATGGAGCTCTGGAGGTATGGAGCTATGGAGCCCTGGAGCTCTGGAGGTATGGAGCTATGGTGCTATGGAGCTCTGAAGCCATGGAGCTCTGGTGCTATGGAGCTATGGAGCTCTGGTGCTATGGAGCTATGGAGCTATGGAGCTCTGGAAGTATGGAGCTCTGGTGCTATGGAGCTATGGAGCTCTGGTGCTATGGAGCTATGGAGCTCTGGTGCTATGGAGCTATGGAGCTCTGGTGCTATGGAGCTCTGGTGCTATGGAGCTCTGGTGCTATGGAGCTATGGAGCTCTGGTGCTATGGAGCTATGGAGCTCTGGAGGTATGGAGCTCTGGAGGTATGGAGCTATGGAGCCCTGGAGCTCTGGAGGTATGGAGCTATGGTGCTATGGAGCTCTGAAGCCATGGAGCTCTGGTGCTATGGAGCTCTGGAGGTATGGAGCTCTGGAGGTATGGAGCTCTGGAGGTATGGAGCTCTGGAGGTATGGAGCTATGGAGCCCTGGAGCTCTGGAGGTATGGAGCTATGGAGCTATGGAGCTCTGGAGCTATGGAGCTCTGGAGGTATGGAGCTATGGAGCTATGGAGCTCTGGAGGTATGGAGCTATGGAGCTCTGGAGGTATGGAGCTCTGGAGGTATGGAGCTATGGAGCCCTGGAGCTCTGGAGGTATGGAGCTATGGTGCTATGGAGCTCTGAAGCCATGGAGCTCTGGTGCTATGGAGCTCTGGAGGTATGGAGCTCTGGAGGTATGGAGCTCTGGAGGTATGGAGCTATGGAGCCCTGGAGCTCTGGAGATATGGAGCTATGGTGCTATGGAGCTCTGAAGCCATGGAGCTCTGGTGCTATGGAGCTCTGGAGGTATGGAGCTCTGGAGGTATGGAGCTCTGGAGGTATGGAGCTATGGAGCCCTGGAGCTCTGGAGGTATGGAGCTATGGTGCTATGGAGCTCTGAAGCCATGGAGCTCTGGTGCTATGGAGCTATGGAGCTCTGGTGCTATGGAGCTATGGAGGTATGGAGCCACCAGCCAGCACCCTCCGTGGCTGGATCAATGGAAGTGTTTTAGGTACCAGGCAGCCAAAGGGCCGAGGCCTCACGCTCGACCACGCCGGCGCAGAGTTCCAGCCGCTCGGATAAGCTCTGTCACTCACCCGCCGCGCAGCCACCGGTAACGGGGAAATGTCGCCGCCTTGTGGACACGCCGTTGTAAATGAATGGGCTTTCGCACTTAGTGCAATTTTCGCCAACTCTCTGACTGGAGCTATGGAAGTATGGAGCTATGGAGCCACCAGCCACCCAGGCTGGAGCTATGGAGCTCTGGAGGTATGGAGCTCAGGTGCTATGGAAGTATGGAGCTATGGAGCTATGGAAGTATGGAGCTATGGAGCTATGGAGCTCTGGAAGTATGGAGCTATGGAGCTCTGGAGGTATGGAGCTATGGAGCCCTGGAGCCCTGGAGCTATGGAGCTCTGGTGCTATGGAGGTATGGAGCTCTGGAGGTATGGAGCTCTGGAGGTATGGAGCTATGGAGCTATGGAGCCCTGGAGCTATGGAGCTATGGAGCCCTGGAGCTATGGAGCTATGGAGCCCTGGAGCTATGGAGCTATGGAGCTCTGGTGCTATGGAGCTATGGAGCTCTGGTGCTATGGAGCTATGGAGCTCTGGTGCTATGGAGCTATGGAGCTCTGGAAGTATGGAGCTATGGAGCTCTGGAGGTATGGAGCTATGGAGCTCTGGAGGTATGGAGCTATGGAGCCCTGGAGCTATGGAGCCCTGGAGCTATGGAAGTATGGAGCTCTGGTGCTATGGAGCTATGGAGCTCTGGTGCTATGGTGCTATGGAGCTCTGGAGCTATGGAGCTCTGGAGGTATGGAGCTATGGAGCTATGGAGCTCTGGAGGTATGGAGCTATGGAGCTATGGAAGTATGGAGCTCTGGTGCTATGGAGCTATGGAGCTCTGGTGCTCTGGAGGTATGGAGCTCTGGAGGTATGGAGCTCTGGAGGTATGGAGCTATGGAGCCCTGGAGCTCTGGAGGTATGGAGCTATGGTGCTATGGAGCTCTGAAGCCATGGAGCTCTGGTGCTATGGAGCTCTGGAGGTATGGAGCTCTGGAGGTATGGAGCTCTGGAGGTATGGAGCTATGGAGCCCTGGAGCTCTGGAGGTATGGAGCTATGGTGCTATGGAGCTCTGAAGCCATGGAGCTCTGGTGCTATGGAGCTCTGGAGGTATGGAGCTCTGGAGGTATGGAGCTCTGGAGGTATGGAGCTATGGAGCCCTGGAGCTCTGGAGGTATGGAGCTATGGTGCTATGGAGCTCTGAAGCCATGGAGCTCTGGTGCTATGGAGCTATGGAGCTCTGGTGCTATGGAGCTATGGAGGTATGGAGCCACCAGCCAGCACCCTCCGTGGCTGGATCAATGGAAGTGTTTTAGGTACCAGGCAGCCAAAGGGCCGAGGCCTCACGCTCGAGCACGCCGGCGCAGAGTTCCAGCCGCTCGGATAAGCTCTGTCACTCACCCGCCGCGCAGCCACCGGTAACGGGGAAATGTCGCCGCCTTGTGGACACGCCGTTGTAAATGAATGGGCTTTCGCACTTAGTGCAATTTTCGCCAACTCTCTGACTTAGAGCTATGGAAGTATGGAGCTATGGAGCCACCAGCCACCCAGGCTGGAGCTCTGGAGCTCTGGAGGTATGGAGCTCTGGTGCTATGGAAGTATGGAGCTCTGGTGCTATGGAAGTGTGGAGCTATGGAGGTATGGAAGTATGGAGCTATGGAAGTATGGAGCTATGGAGCTCTGGAAGTATGGAGCTATGGAGCTCTGGAGGTATGGAGCCCTGGAGCTATGGAGCCCTGGAGCTATGGAAGTATGGAGCTCTGGTGCTATGGAGCTATGGAGCTCTGGTGCTATGGAGCTATGGAGCTCTGGAGCTATGGAGCTATGGAGCTCTGGAGGTATGGAGCTATGGAGCTATGGAGCTCTGGAGGTATGGAGCTATGGAGCTATGGAAGTATGGAGCTCTGGTGCTATGGAGCTATGGAGCTCTGGTGCTATGGAGCTATGGAGCTCTGGTGCTATGGAGCTATGGAGCTATGGAGCTCTGGAAGTATGGAGCTCTGGTGCTATGGAGCTATGGAGCTCTGGTGCTATGGAGCTATGGAGCTCTGGTGCTATGGAGTTCTGGTGCTATGGAGCTCTGGTGCTATGGAGCTATGGAGCTCTGGTGCTATGGAGCTCTGGAGGTATGGAGCTCTGGAGGTATGGAGCTCTGGAGGTATGGAGCTATGGAGCCCTGGAGCTCTGGAGGTATGGAGCTATGGTGCTATGGAGCTCTGAAGCCATGGAGCTCTGGTGCTATGGAGCTATGGAGCTCTGGTGCTATGGAGCTATGGAGCTATGGAGCTCTGGAAGTATGGAGCTCTGGTGCTATGGAGCTATGGAGCTCTGGTGCTATGGAGCTATGGAGCTCTGGTGCTATGGAGCTATGGAGCTCTGGTGCTATGGAGCTCTGGTGCTATGGAGCTCTGGTGCTATGGAGCTATGGAGCTCTGGTGCTATGGAGCTATGGAGCTCTGGAGGTATGGAGCTCTGGAGGTATGGAGCTCTGGAGGTATGGAGCTATGGAGCCCTGGAGCTCTGGAGGTATGGAGCTATGGTGCTATGGAGCTCTGAAGCCATGGAGCTCTGGTGCTATGGAGCTCTGGAGCTCTGGAGGTATGGAGCTCTGGAGGTATGGAGCTATGGAGCCCTGGAGCTCTGGAGGTATGGAGCTATGGAGCTCTGAAGCCATGGAGCTCTGGTGCTATGGAGCTCTGGAGCTCTGGAGGTATGGAGCTCTGGAGGTATGGAGCTCTGGAGGTATGGAGCTATGGAGCCCTGGAGCTCTGGAGGTATGGAGCTATGGTGCTATGGAGCTCTGAAGCCATGGAGCTCTGGTGCTATGGAGCTCTGGAGGTATGGAGCTCTGGAGGTATGGAGCTCTGGAGGTATGGAGCTATGGAGCCCTGGAGCTCTGGAGGTATGGAGCTATGGTGCTATGGAGCTCTGAAGCCATGGAGCTCTGGTGCTATGGAGCTCTGGAGGTATGGAGCTCTGGAGGTATGGAGCTCTGGAGGTATGGAGCTATGGAGCCCTGGAGCTCTGGAGGTATGGAGCTATGGTGCTATGGAGCTCTGAAGCCATGGAGCTCTGGTGCTATGGAGCTATGGAGCTCTGGTGCTATGGAGCTATGGAGGTATGGAGCCACCAGCCAGCACCCTCCGTGGCTGGATCAATGGAAGTGTTTTAGGTACCAGGCAGCCAAAGGGCCGAGGCCTCACGCTCGACCACGCCGGCGCAGAGTTCCAGCCGCTCGGATAAGCTCTGTCACTCACCCGCCGCGCAGCCACCGGTAACGGGGAAATGTCGCCGCCTGGCGGACACGCCGTTGTAAATGAATGGGCTTTCGCACTTAGTGCAATTTTCGCCAACTCTCTGACTTAGAGCTATGGAAGTATGGAGCTATGGAGCCACCAGCCACCCAGGCTGGAGCTCTGGAGCTCTGGAGGTATGGAGCTCTGGTGCTATGGAAGTATGGAGCTCTGGTGCTATGGAAATATGGAGCTATGGAGGTATGGAAGTATGGAGCTATGGAAGTATGGAGCTATGGAGCTCTGGAAGTATGGAGCTATGGAGCTCTGGAGGTATGGAGCCCTGGAGCTATGGAGCCCTGGAGCTATGGAAGTATGGAGCTCTGGTGCTATGGAGCTATGGAGCTCTGGTGCTATGGAGCTATGGAGCTATGGAGCTCTGGAGCTATGGAGCTCTGGAGGTATGGAGCTATGGAGCTATGGAGCTCTGGAGGTATGGAGCTATGGAGCTATGGAAGTATGGAGCTCTGGTGCTATGGAGCTATGGAGCTCTGGTGCTATGGAGCTATGGAGCTCTGGTGCTATGGAGCTATGGAGCTATGGAGCTCTGGAAGTATGGAGCTCTGGTGCTATGGAGCTATGGAGCTCTGGTGCTATGGAGCTATGGAGCTCTGGTGCTATGGAGCTCTGGTGCTATGGAGCTCTGGTGCTATGGAGCTATGGAGCTCTGGTGCTATGGAGCTCTGGAGGTATGGAGCTCTGGAGGTATGGAGCTCTGGAGGTATGGAGCTATGGAGCCCTGGAGCTCTGGAGGTATGGAGCTATGGTGCTATGGAGCTCTGAAGCCATGGAGCTCTGGTGCTATGGAGCTATGGAGCTCTGGTGCTATGGAGCTATGGAGCTATGGAGCTCTGGAAGTATGGAGCTCTGGTGCTATGGAGCTATGGAGCTCTGGTGCTATGGAGCTATGGAGCTCTGGTGCTATGGAGCTATGGAGCTCTGGTGCTATGGAGCTCTGGTGCTATGGAGCTCTGGTGCTATGGAGCTATGGAGCTCTGGTGCTATGGAGCTATGGAGCTCTGGAGGTATGGAGCTCTGGAGGTATGGAGCTCTGGAGGTATGGAGCTATGGAGCCCTGGAGCTCTGGAGGTATGGAGCTATGGTGCTATGGAGCTCTGAAGCCATGGAGCTCTGGTGCTATGGAGCTCTGGAGCTCTGGAGGTATGGAGCTCTGGAGGTATGGAGCTATGGAGCCCTGGAGCTCTGGAGGTATGGAGCTATGGTGCTATGGAGCTCTGAAGCCATGGAGCTCTGGTGCTATGGAGCTCTGGAGCTCTGGAGGTATGGAGCTCTGGAGGTATGGAGCTCTGGAGGTATGGAGCTATGGAGCCCTGGAACTCTGGAGGTATGGAGCTATTGTGCTATGGAGCTCTGAAGCCATGGAGCTCTGGTGCTATGGAGCTCTGGAGGTATGGAGCTCTGGAGGTATGGAGCTCTGGAGGTATGGAGCTATGGAGCCCTGGAGCTCTGGAGGTATGGAGCTATGGTGCTATGGAGCTCTGAAGCCATGGAGCTCTGGTGCTATGGAGCTCTGGAGGTATGGAGCTCTGGAGGTATGGAGCTCTGGAGGTATGGAGCTATGGAGCCCTGGAGCTCTGGAGGTATGGAGCTATGGTGCTATGGAGCTCTGAAGCCATGGAGCTCTGGTGCTATGGAGCTATGGAGCTCTGGTGCTATGGAGCTATGGAGGTATGGAGCCACCAGCCAGCACCCTCCGTGGCTGGATCAATGGAAGTGTTTTAGGTACCAGGCAGCCAAAGGGCCGAGGCCTCACGCTCGACCACGCCGGCGCAGAGTTCCAGCCGCTCGGATAAGCTCTGTCACTCACCCGCCGCGCAGCCACCGGTAACGGGGAAATGTCGCCGCCTGGCGGACACGCCGTTGTAAATGAATGGGCTTTCGCACTTAGTGCAATTTTTGCCAACTCTCTGACTTAGAGCTATGGAAGTATGGAGCTATGGAGCCACCAGCCACCCAGGCTGGAGCTATGGAGCTCTGGAGGTATGGAGCTCAGGTGCTATGGAAGTATGGAGCTATGGAGCTATGGAAGTATGGAGCTATGGAGCTATGGAGCTCTGGAAGTATGGAGCTATGGAGCTCTGGAGGTATGGAGCTATGGAGCCCTGGAGCCCTGGAGCTATGGAGCTCTGGTGCTATGGAGGTATGGAGCTCTGGAGGTATGGAGCTCTGGAGCTCTGGAGGTATGGAGCTATGGAGCCCTGGAGCCCTGGAGCTATGGAGCTCTGGTGCTATGGAGGTATGGAGCTCTGGAGGTATGGAGCTCTGGAGGTATGGAGCTATGGAGCTATGGAGCCCTGGAGCTATGGAGCTATGGAGCCCTGGAGCTATGGAGCTATGGAGCCCTGGAGCTATGGAGCTATGGAGCTCTGGTGCTATGGAGCTATGGAGCTCTGGTGCTATGGAGCTATGGAGCTCTGGTGCTATGGAGCTATGGAGCTCTGGTGCTATGGAGCTATGGAGCTCTGGAAGTATGGAGCTATGGAGCTCTGGAGGTATGGAGCTATGGAGCCCTGGAGCTATGGAGCCCTGGAGCTATGGAAGTATGGAGCTCTGGTGCTATGGAGCTATGGAGCTCTGGTGCTATGGAGCTATGGAGCTCTGGAGCTATGGAGCTCTGGAGGTATGGAGCTATGGAGCTATGGAGCTCTGGAGGTATGGAGGTATGGAGCTCTGGAGGTATGGAGCTATGGAGCTATGGAGCCCTGGAGCTATGGAGCTATGGAGCTCTGGTGCTATGGAGCTATGGAGCTATGGAGCTCTGGAAGTATGGAGCTCTGGTGCTATGGAGCTATGGAGCTCTGGTGCTATGGAGCTATGGAGCTCTGGTGCTATGGAGCTATGGAGCTCTGGTGCTATGGAGCTCTGGAGGTATGGAGCTCTGGAGGTATGGAGCTCTGGAGGTATGGAGCTATGGAGCCCTGGAGCTCTGGAGGTATGGAGCTATGGTGCTATGGAGCTCTGAAGCCATGGAGCTCTGGTGCTATGGAGCTCTGGAGGTATGGAGCTCTGGAGGTATGGAGCTCTGGAGGTATGGAGCTATGGAGCCCTGGAGCTCTGGAGGTATGGAGCTATGGTGCTATGGAGCTCTGAAGCCATGGAGCTCTGGTGCTATGGAGCTATGGAGCTCTGGTGCTATGGAGCTATGGAGGTATGGAGCCACCAGCCAGCACCCTCCGTGGCTGGATCAATGGAAGTGTTTTAGGTACCAGGCAGCCAAAGGGCCGAGGCCTCACGCTCGAGCACGCCGGCGCAGAGTTCCAGCCGCTCGGATAAGCTCTGTCACTCACCCGCCGCGCAGCCACCGGTAACGGGGAAATGTCGCCGCCTTGTGGACACGCCGTTGTAAATGAATGGGCTTTCGCACTTAGTGCAATTTTCGCCAACTCTCTGACTTAGAGCTATGGAAGTATGGAGCTATGGAGCCACCAGCCACCCAGGCTGGAGCTCTGGAGCTCTGGAGGTATGGAGCTCTGGTGCTATGGAAGTATGGAGCTCTGGTGCTATGGAAGTATGGAGCTATGGAGGTATGGAAGTATGGAGCTATGGAAGTATGGAGCTATGGAGCTCTGGAAGTATGGAGCTATGGAGCTCTGGAGGTATGGAGCCCTGGAGCTATGGAGCCCTGGAGCTATGGAAGTATGGAGCTCTGGTGCTATGGAGCTATGGAGCTCTGGTGCTATGGAGCTATGGAGCTCTGGAGCTATGGAGCTATGGAGCTCTGGAGGTATGGAGCTATGGAGGTATGGAGCTATGGAGCTATGGAAGTATGGAGCTCTGGTGCTATGGAGCTATGGAGCTCTGGTGCTATGGAGCTATGGAGCTCTGGTGCTATGGAGCTATGGAGCTATGGAGCTATGGAGCTCTGGAAGTATGGAGCTCTGGTGCTATGGAGCTATGGAGCTCTGGTGCTATGGAGCTCTGGAGCTCTGGTGCTATGGAGTTCTGGTGCTATGGAGCTCTGGTGCTATGGAGCTATGGAGCTCTGGTGCTATGGAGCTCTGGAGGTATGGAGCTCTGGAGGTATGGAGCTCTGGAGGTATGGAGCTATGGAGCCCTGGAGCTCTGGAGGTATGGAGCTATGGTGCTATGGAGCTCTGAAGCCATGGAGCTCTGGTGCTATGGAGCTATGGAGCTCTGGTGCTATGGAGCTATGGAGCTATGGAGCTCTGGAAGTATGGAGCTCTGGTGCTATGGAGCTATGGAGCTCTGGTGCTATGGAGCTATGGAGCTCTGGTGCTATGGAGCTATGGAGCTCTGGTGCTATGGAGCTCTGGTGCTATGGAGCTCTGGTGCTATGGAGCTATGGAGCTCTGGAGGTATGGAGCTCTGGAGGTATGGAGCTCTGGAGGTATGGAGCTATGGAGCCCTGGAGCTCTGGAGGTATGGAGCTATGGTGCTATGGAGCTCTGAAGCCATGGAGCTCTGGTGCTATGGAGCTCTGGAGCTCTGGAGGTATGGAGCTCTGGAGGTATGGAGCTATGGAGCCCTGGAGCTCTGGAGGTATGGAGCTATGGAGCTCTGAAGCCATGGAGCTCTGGTGCTATGGAGCTCTGGAGCTCTGGAGGTATGGAGCTCTGGAGGTATGAAGCTCTGGAGGTATGGAGCTATGGAGCCCTGGAGCTCTGGAGGTATGGAGCTATGGTGCTATGGAGCTCTGAAGCCATGGAGCTCTGGTGCTATGGAGCTCTGGAGGTATGGAGCTCTGGAGGTATGGAGCTCTGGAGGTATGGAGCTATGGAGCCCTGGAGCTCTGGAGGTATGGAGCTATGGTGATATGGAGCTCTGAAGCCATGGAGCTCTGGTGCTATGGAGCTCTGGAGGTATGGAGCTCTGGAGGTATGGAGCTCTGGAGGTATGGAGCTATGGAGCCCTGGAGCTCTGGAGGTATGGAGCTATGGTGCTATGGAGCTCTGAAGCCATGGAGCTCTGGTGCTATGGAGCTATGGAGCTCTGGTGCTATGGAGCTATGGAGGTATGGAGCCACCAGCCAGCACCCTCCGTGGCTGGATCAATGGAAGTGTTTTAGGTACCAGGCAGCCAAAGGGCCGAGGCCTCACGCTCGACCACGCCGGCGCAGAGTTCCAGCCGCTCGGATAAGCTCTGTCACTCACCCGCCGCGCAGCCACCGGTAACGGGGAAATGTCGCCGCCTGGCGGACACGCCGTTGTAAATGAATGGGCTTTCGCACTTAGTGCAATTTTCGCCAACTCTCTGACTTAGAGCTATGGAAGTATGGAGCTATGGAGCCACCAGCCACCCAGGCTGGAGCTATGGAGCTCTGGAGGTATGGAGCTCAGGTGCTATGGAAGTATGGAGCTATGGAGCTATGGAAGTATGGAGCTATGGAGCTATGGAGCTCTGGAAGTATGGAGCTATGGAGCTCTGGAGGTATGGAGCTATGGAGCCCTGGAGCTATGGAGCTCTGGTGCTATAGAGGTATGGAGCTCTGGAGGTATGGAGCTCTGGAGGTATGGAGCTATGGAGCCCTGGAGCTATGGAGCTATGGAGCCCTGGAGCTATGGAGCCCTGGAGCTATGGAGCTATGGAGCTCTGGTGCTATGGAGCTATGGAGCTCTGGTGCTATGGAGCTATGGAGCTCTGGTGCTATGGAGCTATGGAGCTCTGGTGCTATGGAGCTATGGAGCTCTGGAAGTATGGAGCTATGGAGCTCTGGAGGTATGGAGCTATGGAGCCCTGGAGCTATGGAGCCCTGGAGCTATGGAAGTATGGAGCTCTGGTGCTATGGAGCTATGGAGCTCTGGTGCTATGGAGCTCTGGAGCTATGGAGCTCTGGAGGTATGGAGCTATGGAGCTCTGGAGGTATGGAGCTATGGAGCTATGGAAGTATGGAGCTCTGGTGCTATGGAGCTATGGAGGTCTGGTGCTATGGAGCTATGGAGCTCTGGTGCTATGGAGCTATGGAGCTATGGAGCTCTGGAAGTATAGAGCTCTGGTGCTATGGAGCTATGGAGCTCTGGTGCTATGGAGCTATGGAGCTCTGGTGCTATGGAGCTATGGAGCTCTGGTGCTATGGAGCTATGGTGCTATGGAGCTCTGGTGCTATGGAGCTATGGAGCTCTGGTGCTATGGAGCTATGGAGCTCTGGAGGTATGGAGCTCTGGAGGTATGGAGCTCTGGAGGTATGGAGCTTTGGAGCCCTGGAGCTCTGGAGGTATGGAGCTATGGTGCTATGGAGCTCTGAAGCCATGGAGCTCTGGTGCTATGGAGCTATGGAGCTCTGGTGCTATGGAGCTATGGAGGTATGGAGCCACCAGCCAGCACCCTCCGTGGCTGGATCAATGGAAGTGTTTTAGGTACCAGGCAGCCAAAGGGCCGAGGCCTCATGCTCGACCACGCCGGCGCAGAGTTCCAGCCGCTCGGATAAGCTCTGTCACTCACCCGCCGCGCAGCCACCGGTAACGGGGAAATGTCGCCGCCTGGCGGACACGCCGTTGTAAATGAATGGGCTTTCGCACTTAGTGCAATTTTCGCCAACTCTCTGACTTAGAGCTATGGAAGTATGGAGCTATGGAGCCACCAGCCACCCAGGCTGGAGCTATGGAGCTCTGGAGGTATGGAGCTCAGGTGCTATGGAAGTATGGAGCTATGGAGCTATGGAAGTATGGAGCTATGGAGCTATGGAGCTCTGGAAGTATGGAGCTATGGAGCTCTGGAGGTATGGAGCTATGGAGCCCTGGAGCCCTGGAGCTATGGAGTTCTGGTGCTATGGAGGTATGGAGCTCTGGAGGTATGGAGCTCTGGAGGTATGGAGCTATGGAGCTATGGAGCCCTGGAGCTATGGAGCTATGGAGCCCTGGAGCTATGGAGCTATGGAGCCCTGGAGCTATGGAGCTATGGAGCTCTGGTGCTATGGAGCTATGGAGCTCTGGTGCTATGGAGCTATGGAGCTCTGGTGCTATGGAGCTATGGAGCTCTGGTGCTATGGAGCTATGGAGCTCTGGAAGTATGGAGCTATGGAGCTCTGGAGGTATGGAGCTATGGAGCCCTGGAGCTATGGAGCCCTGGAGCTATGGAAGTATGGAGCTCTGGTGCTATGGAGCTATGGAGCTCTGGTGCTATGGAGCTATGGAGCTCTGGAGCTATGGAGCTCTGGAGGTATGGAGCTATGGAGCTATGGAGCTCTGGAGGTATGGAGCTATGGAGCTATGGAAGTATGGAGCTCTGGTGCTATGGAGCTATGGAGCTCTGGTGCTATGGAGCTATGGAGCTCTGGTGCTATGGAGCTATGGAGCTCTGGAAGTATGGAGCTCTGGTGCTATGGAGCTATGGAGCTCTGGTGCTATGGAGCTATGGAGCTCTGGTGCTATGGAGCTATGGAGCTCTGGTGCTATGGAGCTCTGGTGCTATGGAGCTCTGGTGCTATGGAGCTATGGAGCTCTGGTGCTATGGAGCTATGGAGCTCTGGAGGTATGGAGCTCTGGAGGTATGGAGCTCTGGAGGTATAAAGCTTTGGAGCCCTGGAGCTCTGGAGGTATGGAGCTATGGTGCTATGGAGCTCTGAAGCCATGGAGCTCTGGTGCTATGGAGCTCTGGAGCTCTGGAGGTATGGAGCTCTGGAGGTATGGAGCTATGGAGCCCTGGAGCTCTGGAGGTATGGAGCTATGGTGCTATGGAGCTCTGAAGCCATGGAGCTCTGGTGCTATGGAGCTCTGGAGCTCTGGAGGTATGGAGCTCTGGAAGTATGGAGCTATGGAGCCCTGGAGCTCTGGAGGTATGGAGCTATGGTGCTATGGAGCTCTGAAGCCATGGAGCTCTGGTGCTATGGAGCTCTGGAGCTCTGGAGGTATGGAGCTCTGGAGGTATGGAGCTCTGGAGGTATGGAGCTATGGAGCCCTGGAGCTCTGGAGGTATGGAGCTATGGTGCTATGGAGCTCTGAAGCCATGGAGCTCTGGAGGTATGGAGCTCTGGAGGTATGGAGCTCTGGAGGTATGGAGCTATGGAGCCCTGGAGCTCTGGAGGTATGGAGCTATGGTGCTATGGAGCTCTGAAGCCATGGAGCTCTGGTGCTATGGAGCTCTGGAGGTATGGAGCTCTGGAGGTATGGAGCTCTGGAGGTATGGAGCTATGGAGCCCTGGAGCTCTGGAGGTATGGAGCTATGGTGCTATGGAGCTCTGAAGCCATGGAGCTCTGGTGCTATGGAGCTCTGGAGGTATGGAGCTCTGGAGGTATGGAGCTCTGGAGGTATGGAGCTATGGAGCCCTGGAGCTCCGGAGGTATGGAGCTATGGTGCTATGGAGCTCTGAAGCCATGGAGCTCTGGTGCTATGGAGCTATGGAGCTCTGGTGCTATGGAGCTATGGAGGTATGGAGCCACCAGCCAGCACCCTCCGTGGCTGGATCAATGGAAGTGTTTTAGGTACCAGGCAGCCAAAGGGCCGAGGCCTCACGCTCGACCACGCCGGCGCAGAGTTCCAGCCGCTCGGATAAGCTCTGTCACTCACCCGCCGCGCAGCCACCGGTAACGGGGAAATGTCGCCGCCTGGCGGACACGCCGTTGTAAATGAATGGGCTTTCGCACTTAGTGCAATTTTCGCCAACTCTCTGACTTAGAGCTATGGAAGTATGGAGCTATGGAGCCACCAGCCACCCAGGCTGGAGCTATGGAGCTCTGGAGGTATGGAGCTCAGGTGCTATGGAAGTATGGAGCTATGGAGCTATGGAAGTATGGAGCTATGGAGCTATGGAGCTCTGGAAGTATGGAGCTATGGAGCTCTGGAGGTATGGAGCTATGGAGCCCTGGAGCCCTGGAGCTATGGAGCTCTGGTGCTATGGAGGTATGGAGCTCTGGAGGTATGGAGCTCTGGAGCTCTGGAGGTATGGAGCTATGGAGCCCTGGAGCCCTGGAGCTATGGAGCTCTGGTGCTATGGAGGTATGGAGCTCTGGAGGTATGGAGCTCTGGAGGTATGGAGCTATGGAGCTATGGAGCCCTGGAGCTATGGAGCTATGGAGCCCTGGAGCTATGGAGCTATGGAGCCCTGGAGCTATGGAGCTATGGAGCTCTGGTGCTATGGAGCTATGGAGCTCTGGTGCTATGGAGCTATGGAGCTCTGGTGCTATGGAGCTATGGAGCTCTGGTGCTATGGAGCTATGGAGCTCTGGAAGTATGGAGCTATGGAGCTCTGGAGGTATGGAGCTATGGAGCCCTGGAGCTATGGAGCCCTGGAGCTATGGAAGTATGGAGCTCTGGTGCTATGGAGCTATGGAGCTCTGGTGCTATGGAGCTATGGAGCTCTGGAGCTATGGAGCTCTGGAGGTATGGAGCTATGGAGCTATGGAGCTCTGGAGGTATGGAGGTATGGAGCTCTGGAGGTATGGAGCTATGGAGCTATGGAGCCCTGGAGCTATGGAGCTATGGAGCTCTGGAGCTCTGGAGGTATGGAGCTCTGGAGGTATGGAGCTCTGGAGGTATGGAGCTATGGAGCCCTGGAGCTCTGGAGGTATGGAGCTATGGTGCTATGGAGCTCTGAAGCCATGGAGCTCTGGTGCTATGGAGCTCTGGAGGTATGGAGCTCTGGAGGTATGGAGCTCTGGAGGTATGGAGCTATGGAGCCCTGGAGCTCTGGAGGTATGGAGCTATGGTGCTATGGAGCTCTGAAGCCATGGAGCTCTGGTGCTATGGAGCTCTGGAGGTATGGAGCTCTGGAGGTATGGAGCTCTGGAGGTATGGAGCTATGGAGCCCTGGAGCTCTGGAGGTATGGAGCTATGGTGCTATGGAGCTCTGAAGCCATGGAGCTCTGGTGCTATGGAGCTATGGAGCTCTGGTGCTATGGAGCTATGGAGGTATGGAGCCACCAGCCAGCACCCTCCGTGGCTGGATCAATGGAAGTGTTTTAGGTACCAGGCAGCCAAAGGGCCGAGGCCTCACGCTCGAGCACGCCGGCGCAGAGTTCCAGCCGCTCGGATAAGCTCTGTCACTCACCCGCCGCGCAGCCACCGGTAACGGGGAAATGTCGCCGCCTTGTGGACACGCCGTTGTAAATGAATGGGCTTTCGCACTTAGTGCAATTTTCGCCAACTCTCTGACTTAGAGCTATGGAAGTATGGAGCTATGGAGCCACCAGCCACCCAGGCTGGAGCTCTGGAGCTCTGGAGGTATGGAGCTCTGGTGCTATGGAAGTATGGAGCTCTGGTGCTATGGAAGTATGGAGCTATGGAGGTATGGAAGTATGGAGCTATGGAAGTATGGAGCTATGGAGCTCTGGAAGTATGGAGCTATGGAGCTCTGGAGGTATGGAGCCCTGGAGCTATGGAGCCCTGGAGCTATGGAAGTATGGAGCTCTGGTGCTATGGAGCTATGGAGCTCTGGTGCTATGGAGCTATGGAGCTCTGGAGCTATGGAGCTATGGAGCTCTGGAGGTATGGAGCTATGGAGCTATGGAGCTCTGGAGGTATGGAGCTATGGAGCTATGGAAGTATGGAGCTCTGGTGCTATGGAGCTATGGAGCTCTGGTGCTATGGAGCTATGGAGCTCTGGTGCTATGGAGCTATGGAGCTATGGAGCTCTGGAAGTATGGAGCTCTGGTGCTATGGAGCTATGGAGCTCTGGTGCTATGGAGCTATGGAGCTCTGGTGCTATGGAGTTCTGGTGCTATGGAGCTCTGGTGCTATGGAGCTATGGAGCTCTGGTGCTATGGAGCTCTGGAGGTATGGAGCTCTGGAGGTATGGAGCTCTGGAGGTATGGAGCTATGGAGCCCTGGAGCTCTGGAGGTATGGAGCTATGGTGCTATGGAGCTCTGAAGCCATGGAGCTCTGGTGCTATGGAGCTATGGAGCTCTGGTGCTATGGAGCTATGGAGCTATGGAGCTCTGGAAGTATGGAGCTCTGGTGCTATGGAGCTATGGAGCTCTGGTGCTATGGAGCTATGGAGCTCTGGTGCTATGGAGCTATGGAGCTCTGGTGCTATGGAGCTCTGGTGCTATGGAGCTCTGGTGCTATGGAGCTATGGAGCTCTGGTGCTATGGAGCTATGGAGCTCTGGAGGTATGGAGCTCTGGAGGTATGGAGCTCTGGAGGTATGGAGCTATGGAGCCCTGGAGCTCTGGAGGTATGGAGCTATGGTGCTATGGAGCTCTGAAGCCATGGAGCTCTGGTGCTATGGAGCTCTGGAGCTCTGGAGGTATGGAGCTCTGGAGGTATGGAGCTATGGAGCCCTGGAGCTCTGGAGGTATGGAGCTATGGAGCTCTGAAGCCATGGAGCTCTGGTGCTATGGAGCTCTGGAGCTCTGGAGGTATGGAGCTCTGGAGGTATGGAGCTCTGGAGGTATGGAGCTATGGAGCCCTGGAGCTCTGGAGGTATGGAGCTATGGTGCTATGGAGCTCTGAAGCCATGGAGCTCTGGTGCTATGGAGCTCTGGAGGTATGGAGCTCTGGAGGTATGGAGCTCTGGAGGTATGGAGCTATGGAGCCCTGGAGCTCTGGAGGTATGGAGCTATGGTGCTATGGAGCTCTGAAGCCATGGAGCTCTGGTGCTATGGAGCTCTGGAGGTATGGAGCTCTGGAGGTATGGAGCTCTGGAGGTATGGAGCTATGGAGCCCTGGAGCTCTGGAGGTATGGAGCTATGGTGCTATGGAGCTCTGAAGCCATGGAGCTCTGGTGCTATGGAGCTATGGAGCTCTGGTGCTATGGAGCTATGGAGGTATGGAGCCACCAGCCAGCACCCTCCGTGGCTGGATCAATGGAAGTGTTTTAGGTACCAGGCAGCCAAAGGGCCGAGGCCTCACGCTCGACCACGCCGGCGCAGAGTTCCAGCCGCTCGGATAAGCTCTGTCACTCACCCGCCGCGCAGCCACCGGTAACGGGGAAATGTCGCCGCCTGGCGGACACGCCGTTGTAAATAAATGGGCTTTCGCACTTAGTGCAATTTTCGCCAACTCTCTGACTTAGAGCTATGGAAGTATGGAGCTATGGAGCCACCAGCCACCCAGGCTGGAGCTATGGAGCTCTGGAGGTATGGAGCTCAGGTGCTATGGAAGTATGGAGCTATGGAGCTATGGAAGTATGGAGCTATGGAGCTATGGAGCTCTGGAAGTATGGAGCTATGGAGCTCTGGAGGTATGGAGCTATGGAGCCCTGGAGCTATGGAGCTCTGGTGCTATGGAGGTATGGAGCTCTGGAGGTATGGAGCTCTGGAGGTATGGAGCTATGGAGCCCTGGAGCTATGGAGCTATGGAGCCCTGGAGCTATGGAGCCCTGGAGCTATGGAGCTATGGAGCTCTGGTGCTATGGAGCTATGGAGCTCTGGTGCTATGGAGCTATGGAGCTCTGGTGCTATGGAGCTATGGAGCTCTGGTGCTATGGAGCTATGGAGCTCTGGTGCTATGGAGCTATGGAGCTCTGGAAGTATGGAGCTATGGAGCTCTGGAGGTATGGAGCTATGGAGCCCTGGAGCTATGGAGCCCTGGAGCTATGGAAGTATGGAGCTCTGGTGCTATGGAGCTATGGAGCTCTGGTGCTATGGAGCTATGGAGCTCTGGAGCTATGGAGCTCTGGAGGTATGGAGCTATGGAGCTATGGAGCTCTGGAGGTATGGAGCTATGGAGCTATGGAAGTATGGAGCTCTGGTGCTATGGAGCTATGGAGCTCTGGTGCTATGGAGCTATGGAGCTCTGGTGCTATGGAGCTATGGAGCTCTGGAAGTATGGAGCTCTGGTGCTATGGAGCTATGGAGCTCTGGTGCTATGGAGCTATGGAGCTCTGGTGCTATGGAGCTATGGAGCTCTGGTGCTATGGAGCTCTGGTGCTATGGAGCTCTGGTGCTATGGAGCTATGGAGCTCTGGTGCTATGGAGCTATGGAGCTCTGGAGGTATGGAGCTCTGGAGGTATGGAGCTCTGGAGGTATGGAGCTTTGGAGCCCTGGAGCTCTGGAGGTATGGAGCTATGGTGCTATGGAGCTCTGAAGCCATGGAGCTCTGGTGCTATGGAGCTCTGGAGCTCTGGAGGTATGGAGCTCTGGAGGTATGGAGCTATGGAGCCCTGGAGCTCTGGAGGTATGGAGCTGTGGTGCTATGGAGCTCTGAAGCCATGGAGCTCTGGTGCTATGGAGCTCTGGAGCTCTGGAGGTATGGAGCTCTGGAGGTATGGAGCTATGGAGCCCTGGAGCTCTGGAGGTATGGAGCTATGGTGCTATGGAGCTCTGAAGCCATGGAGCTCTGGTGCTATGGAGCTCTGGAGCTCTGGAGGTATGGAGCTCTGGAGGTATGGAGCTCTGGAGGTATGGAGCTATGGAGCCCTGGAGCTCTGGAGGTATGGAGCTATGGTGCTATGGAGCTCTGAAGCCATGGAGCTCTGGTGCTATGGAGCTCTGGAGGTATGGAGCTCTGGAGGTATGGAGCTATGGAGCCCTGGAGCTCTGGAGGTATGGAGCTATGGTGCTATGGAGCTCTGAAGCCATGGAGCTCTGGTGCTATGGAGCTATGGAGCTCTGGTGCTATGGAGCTATGGAGCTCTGGTGCTATGGAGCTCTGGTGCTATGGAGCTCTGGTGCTATGGAGCTATGGAGCTCTGGTGCTATGGAGCTATGGAGCTCTGGAGGTATGGAGCTCTGGAGGTATGGAGCTCTGGAGGTATGGAGCTTTGGAGCCCTGGAGCTCTGGATGTATGGAGCTATGGTGCTATGGAGCTCTGAAGCCATGGAGCTCTGGTGCTATGGAGCTCTGGAGCTCTGGAGGTATGGAGCTCTGGAGGTATGGAGCTATGGAGCCCTGGAGCTCTGGAGGTATGGAGCTATGGTGCTATGGAGCTCTGAAGCCATGGAGCTCTGGTGCTATGGAGCTCTGGAGCTCTGGAGGTATGGAGCTCTGGAGGTATGGAGCTCTGGAGGTATGGAGCTATGGAGCCCTGGAGCTCTGGAGGTATGGAGCTATGGTGCTATGGAGCTCTGAAGCCATGGAGCTCTGGTGCTATGGAGCTCTGGAGGTATGGAGCTCTGGAGGTATGGAGCTCTGGAGGTATGGAGCTATGGAGCCCTGGAGCTCTGGAGGTATGGAGCTATGGTGCTATGGAGCTCTGAAGCCATGGAGCTCTGGTGCTATGGAGCTCTGGAGGTATGGAGCTCTGGAGGTATGGAGCTCTGGAGGTATGGAGCTATGGAGCCCTGGAGCTCTGGAGGTATGGAGCTATGGTGCTATGGAGCTCTGAAGCCATGGAGCTCTGGTGCTATGGAGCTATGGAGCTCTGGTGCTATGGAGCTATGGAGGTATGGAGCCACCAGCCAGCACCCTCCGTGGCTGGATCAATGGAAGTGTTTTAGGTACCAGGCAGCCAAAGGGCCGAGGCCTCACGCTCGACCACGCCGGCGCAGAGTTCCAGCCGCTCGGATAAGCTCTGTCACTCACCCGCCGCGCAGCCACCGGTAACGGGGAAATGTCGCCGCCTTGTGGACACGCCGTTGTAAATGAATGGGCTTTCGCACTTAGTGCAATTTTCGCCAACTCTCTGACTTAGAGCTATGGAAGTATGGAGCTATGGAGCCACCAGCCACCCAGGCTGGAGCTCTGGAGCTCTGGAGGTATGGAGCTCTGGTGCTATGGAAGTATGGAGCTCTGGTGCTATGGAAGTATGGAGCTATGGAGGTATGGAAGTATGGAGCTATGGAAGTATGGAGCTATGGAGCTCTGGAAGTATGGAGCTATGGAGCTCTGGAGGTATGGAGCCCTGGAGCTATGGAGCCCTGGAGCTATGGAAGTATGGAGCTCTGGTGCTATGGAGCTATGGAGCTCTGGTGCTATGGAGCTATGGAGCTATGGAGCTCTGGAGCTATGGAGCTCTGGAGGTATGGAGCTATGGAGCTATGGAGCTCTGGAGGTATGGAGCTATGGAGCTATGGAAGTATGGAGCTCTGGTGCTATGGAGCTATGGAGCTCTGGTGCTATGGAGCTATGGAGCTCTGGTGCTATGGAGCTATGGAGCTCTGGAAGTATGGAGCTCTGGTGCTATGGAGCTATGGAGCTCTGGTGCTATGGAGCTATGGAGCTCTGGTGCTATGGAGCTCTGGTGCTATGGAGCTCTGGTGCTATGGAGCTATGGAGCTCTGGTGCTATGGAGCTCTGGAGGTATGGAGCTCTGGAGGTATGGAGCTCTGGAGGTATGGAGCTATGGAGCCCTGGAGCTCTGGAGGTATGGAGCTATGGTGCTATGGAGCTCTGAAGCCATGGAGCTCTGGTGCTATGGAGCTATGGAGCTCTGGTGCTATGGAGCTATGGAGCTATGGAGCTCTGGAAGTATGGAGCTCTGGTGCTATGGAGCTATGGAGCTCTGGTGCTATGGAGCTATGGAGCTCTGGTGCTATGGAGCTATGGAGCTCTGGTGCTATGGAGCTCTGGTGCTATGGAGCTCTGGTGCTATGGAGCTATGGAGCTCTGGTGCTATGGAGCTATGGAGCTCTGGAGGTATGGAGCTCTGGAGGTATGGAGCTCTGGAAGTATGGAGCTATGGAGCCCTGGAGCTCTGGAGGTATGGAGCTATGGTGCTATGGAGCTCTGAAGCCATGGAGCTCTGGTGCTATGGAGCTCTGGAGCTCTGGAGGTATGGAGCTCTGGAGGTATGGAGCTATGGAGCCCTGGAGCTCTGGAGGTATGGAGCTATGGTGCTATGGAGCTCTGAAGCCATGGAGCTCTGGTGCTATGGAGCTCTGGAGCTCTGGAGGTATGGAGCTCTGGAGGTATGGAGCTCTGGAGGTATGGAGCTATGGAGCCCTGGAGCTCTGGAGGTATGGAGCTATGGTGCTATGGAGCTCTGAAGCCATGGAGCTCTGGTGCTATGGAGCTCTGGAGGTATGGAGCTCTGGAGGTATGGAGCTCTGGAGGTATGGAGCTATGGAGCCCTGGAGCTCTGGAGGTATGGAGCTATGGTGCTATGGAGCTCTGAAGCCATGGAGCTCTGGTGCTATGGAGCTATGGAGCTCTGGTGCTATGGAGCTATGGAGGTATGGAGCCACCAGCCAGCACCCTCCGTGGCTGGATCAATGGAAGTGTTTTAGGTACCAGGCAGCCAAAGGGCCGAGGCCTCACGCTCGACCACGCCGGCGCAGAGTTCCAGCCGCTCGGATAAGCTCTGTCACTCACCCGCCGCGCAGCCACCGGTAACGGGGAAATGTCGCCGCCTTGTGGACACGCCGTTGTAAATGAATGGGCTTTCGCACTTAGTGCAATTTTCGCCAACTCTCTGACTGGAGCTATGGAAGTATGGAGCTATGGAGCCACCAGCCACCCAGGCTGGAGCTATGGAGCTCTGGAGGTATGGAGCTCTGGTGCTATGGAAGTATGGAGCTATGGAGCTATGGAAGTATGGAGCTATGGAGCTATGGAGCTCTGGAAGTATGGAGCTATGGAGCTCTGGAGGTATGGAGCTATGGAGCCCTGGAGCCCTGGAGCTATGGAGCCCTGGAGCTATGGAGCTATGGAGCCCTGGAGCTATGGAGCTATGGAGCTCTGGTGCTATGGAGCTATGGAGCTCTGGTGCTATGGAGCTATGGAGCTCTGGTGCTATGGAGCTATGGAGCTCTGGTGCTATGGAGCTATGGAGCTCTGGAAGTATGGAGCTATGGAGCTCTGGAGGTATGGAGCTATGGAGCTCTGGAGGTATGGAGCTATGGAGCCCTGGAGCTATGGAGCCCTGGAGCTATGGAAGTATGGAGCTCTGGTGCTATGGAGCTATGGAGCTCTGGTGCTATGGAGCTATGGAGCTCTGGAGCTATGGAGCTCTGGAGGTATGGAGCTATGGAGCTCTGGAGGTATGGAGCTATGGAGCTATGGAAGTATGGAGCTCTGGTGCTATGGAGCTATGGAGCTCTGGTGCTATGGAGCTATGGAGCTCTGGTGCTATGGAGCTATGGAGCTATGGAGCTCTGGAAGTATGGAGCTCTGGTGCTATGGAGCTATGGAGCTCTGGTGCTATGGAGCTATGGAGCTCTGGTGCTATGGAGCTATGGAGCTCTGGTGCTATGGAGCTCTGGTGCTATGGAGCTCTGGTGCTATGGAGCTATGGAGCTCTGGTGCTATGGAGCTATGGAGCTCTGGAGGTATGGAGCTCTGGAGGTATGGAGCTCTGGAGGTATGGAGCTTTGGAGCCCTGGAGCTCTGGAGGTATGGAGCTATGGTGCTATGGAGCTCTGAAGCCATGGAGCTCTGGTGCTATGGAGCTATGGAGCTCTGGTGCTATGGAGCTATGGAGGTATGGAGCCACCAGCCAGCACCCTCCGTGGCTGGATCAATGGAAGTGTTTTAGGTACCAGGCAGCCAAAGGGCCGAGGCCTCACGCTCGACCACGCCGGCGCAGAGTTCCAGCCGCTCGGATAAGCTCTGTCACTCACCCGCCGCGCAGCCACCGGTAACGGGGAAATGTCGCCGCCTTGTGGACACGCCGTTGTAAATGAATGGGCTTTCGCACTTAGTGCAATTTTCGCCAACTCTCTGACTTAGAGCTATGGAAGTATGGAGCTATGGAGCCACCAGCCACCCAGGCTGGAGCTCTGGAGCTCTGGAGGTATGGAGCTCTGGTGCTATGGAAGTATGGAGCTCTGGTGCTATGGAAGTATGGAGCTATGGAGGTATGGAAGTATGGAGCTATGGAAGTATGGAGCTATGGAGCTCTGGAAGTATGGAGCTATGGAGCTCTGGAGGTATGGAGCCCTGGAGCTATGGAGCCCTGGAGCTATGGAAGTATGGAGCTCTGGTGCTATGGAGCTATGGAGCTCTGGTGCTATGGAGCTATGGAGCTATGGAGCTCTGGAGCTATGGAGCTCTGGAGGTATGGAGCTATGGAGCTATGGAGCTCTGGAGGTATGGAGCTATGGAGCTATGGAAGTATGGAGCTCTGGTGCTATGGAGCTATGGAGCTCTGGTGCTATGGAGCTATGGAGCTCTGGTGCTATGGAGCTATGGAGCTATGGAGCTCTGGAAGTATGGAGCTCTGGTGCTATGGAGCTATGGAGCTCTGGTGCTATGGAGCTATGGAGCTCTGGTGCTATGGAGCTATGGAGCTCTGGTGCTATGGAGCTCTGGTGCTATGGAGCTCTGGTGCTATGGAGCTATGGAGCTCTGGTGCTATGGAGCTATGGAGCTCTGGAGGTATGGAGCTCTGGAGGTATGGAGCTCTGGAGGTATGGAGCTATGGAGCCCTGGAGCTCTGGAGGTATGGAGCTATGGTGCTATGGAGCTCTGAAGCCATGGAGCTCTGGTGCTATGGAGCTCTGGAGCTCTGGAGGTATGGAGCTCTGGAGGTATGGAGCTATGGAGCCCTGGAGCTCTGGAGGTATGGAGCTATGGAGCTCTGAAGCCATGGAGCTCTGGTGCTATGGAGCTCTGGAGCTCTGGAGGTATGGAGCTCTGGAGGTATGGAGGTATGGAGCTATGGAGCCCTGGAGCTCTGGAGGTATGGAGCTATGGTGCTATGGAGCTCTGAAGCCATGGAGCTCTGGTGCTATGGAGCTCTGGAGGTATGGAGCTCTGGAGGTATGGAGCTCTGGAGGTATGGAGCTATGGAGCCCTGGAGCTCTGGAGGTATGGAGCTATGGTGCTATGGAGCTCTGAAGCCATGGAGCTCTGGTGCTATGGAGCTCTGGAGGTATGGAGCTCTGGAGGTATGGAGCTCTGGAGGTATGGAGCTATGGAGCCCTGGAGCTCTGGAGGTATGGAGCTATGGTGCTATGGAGCTCTGAAGCCATGGAGCTCTGGTGCTATGGAGCTATGGAGCTCTGGTGCTATGGAGCTATGGAGGTATGGAGCCACCAGCCAGCACCCTCCGTGGCTGGATCAATGGAAGTGTTTTAGGTACCAGGCAGCCAAAGGGCCGAGGCCTCACGCTCGACCATGCCGGCGCAGAGTTCCAGCTGCTCGGATAAGCTCTGTCACTCACCCGCCGCGCAGCCACCGGTAACGGGGAAATGTCGCCGCCTGGCGGACACGCCGTTGTAAATGAATGGGCTTTCGCACTTAGTGCAATTTTCGCCAACTCTCTGACTTAGAGCTATGGAAGTATGGAGCTATGGAGCCACCAGCCACCCAGGCTGGAGCTATGGAGCTCTGGAGGTATGGAGCTCAGGTGCTATGGAAGTATGGAGCTATGGAGCTATGGAAGTATGGAGCTATGGAGCTATGGAGCTCTGGAAGTATGGAGCTATGGAGCTCTGGAGGTATGGAGCTATGGAGCCCTGGAGCCCTGGAGCTATGGAGCTCTGGTGCTATGGAGGTATGGAGCTCTGGAGGTATGGAGCTCTGGAGGTGTGGAGCTATGGAGCTATGGAGCCCTGGAGCTATGGAGCTATGGAGCCCTGGAGCTATGGAGCTATGGAGCCCTGGAGCTATGGAGCTATGGAGCTCTAGTGCTATGGAGCTATGGAGCTCTGGTGCTATGGAGCTATGGAGCTCTGGTGCTATGGAGCTATGGAGCTCTGGTGCTATGGAGCTATGGAGCTCTGGAAGTATGGAGCTATGGAGCTCTGGAGGTATGGAGCTATGGAGCCCTGGAGCTATGGAGCCCTGGAGCTATGGAAGTATGGAGCTCTGGTGCTATGGAGCTATGGAGCTCTGGTGCTATGGAGCTATGGAGCTCTGGAGCTATGGAGCTCTGGAGGTATGGAGCTATGGAGCTATGGAGCTCTGGAGGTATGGAGCTATGGAGCTATGGAAGTATGGAGCTCTGGTGCTATGGAGCTATGGAGCTCTGGTGCTATGGAGCTATGGAGCTCTGGTGCTATGGAGCTATGGAGCTATGGAGCTCTGGAAGTATGGAGCTCTGGTGCTATGGAGCTATGGAGCTCTGGTGCTATGGAGCTATGGAGCTCTGGTGCTATGGAGCTATGGAGCTCTGGTGCTATGGAGCTCTGGTGCTATGGAGCTCTGGTGCTATGGAGCTATGGAGCTCTGGTGCTATGGAGCTATGGAGCTCTGGAGGTATGGAGCTCTGGAGGTATGGAGCTCTGGAGGTATGGAGCTTTGGAGCCCTGGAGCTCTGGAGGTATGGAGCTATGGTGCTATGGAGCTCTGAAGCCATGGAGCTCTGGTGCTATGGAGCTCTGGAGCTCTGGAGGTATGGAGCTCTGGAGGTATGGAGCTATGGAGCCCTGGAGCTCTGGAGGTATGGAGCTATGGTGCTATGGAGCTCTGAAGCCATGGAGCTCTGGTGCTATGGAGCTCTGGAGCTCTGGAGGTATGGAGCTCTGGAGGTATGGAGCTATGGAGCCCTGGAGCTCTGGAGGTATGGAGCTATGGTGCTATGGAGCTCTGAAGCCATGGAGCTCTGGTGCTATGGAGCTCTGGAGCTCTGGAGGTATGGAGCTCTGGAGGTATGGAGCTCTGGAGGTATGGAGCTATGGAGCCCTGGAGCTCTGGAGGTATGGAGCTATGGTGCTATGGAGCTCTGAAGCCATGGAGCTCTGGTGCTATGGAGCTCTGGAGGTATGGAGCTCTGGAGGTATGGAGCTCTGGAGGTATGGAGCTATGGAGCCCTGGAGCTCTGGAGGTATGGAGCTATGGTGCTATGGAGCTCTGAAGCCATGGAGCTCTGGTGCTATGGAGCTATGGAGCTCTGGTGCTATGGAGCTATGGAGGTATGGAGCCACCAGCCAGCACCCTCCGTGGCTGGATCAATGGAAGTGTTTTAGGTACCAGGCAGCCAAAGGGCCGAGGCCTCACGCTCGACCACGCCGGCGCAGAGTTCCAGCCGCTCGGATAAGCTCTGTCACTCACCCGCCGCGCAGCCACCGGTAACGGGGAAATGTCGCCGCCTTGTGGACACGCCGTTGTAAATGAATGGGCTTTCGCACTTAGTGCAATTTTCGCCAACTCTCTGACTTAGAGCTATGGAAGTATGGAGCTATGGAGCCACCAGCCACCCAGGCTGGAGCTCTGGAGCTCTGGAGGTATGGAGCTCTGGTGCTAGGGAAGTATGGAGCTCTGGTGCTATGGAAGTATGGAGCTATGGAGGTATGGAAGTATGGAGCTATGGAAGTATGGAGCTATGGAGCTCTGGAAGTATGGAGCTATGGAGCTCTGGAGGTATGGAGCCCTGGAGCTATGGAGCCCTGGAGCTATGGAAGTATGGAGCTCTGGTGCTATGGAGCTATGGAGCTCTGGTGCTATGGAGCTATGGAGCTATGGAGCTCTGGAGCTATGGAGCTCTGGAGGTATGGAGCTATGGAGCTATGGAGCTCTGGAGGTATGGAGCTATGGAGCTATGGAAGTATGGAGCTCTGGTGCTATGGAGCTATGGAGCTCTGGTGCTATGGAGCTATGGAGCTCTGGTGCTATGGAGCTATGGAGCTATGGAGCTCTGGAAGTATGGAGCTCTGGTGCTATGGAGCTATGGAGCTCTGGTGCTATGGAGCTATGGAGCTCTGGTGCTATGGAGCTCTGGTGCTATGGAGCTCTGGTGCTATGGAGCTATGGAGCTCTGGTGCTATGGAGCTCTGGAGGTATGGAGCTCTGGAGGTATGGAGCTCTGGAGGTATGGAGCTATGGAGCCCTGGAGCTCTGGAGGTATGGAGCTATGGTGCTATGGAGCTCTGAAGCCATGGAGCTCTGGTGCTATGGAGCTATGGAGCTCTGGTGCTATGGAGCTATGGAGCTCTGGAAGTATGGAGCTCTGGTGCTATGGAGCTATGGAGCTCTGGTGCTATGGAGCTATGGAGCTCTGGTGCTATGGAGCTATGGAGCTCTGGTGCTATGGAGCTCTGGTGCTATGGAGCTCTGGTGCTATGGAGCTATGGAGCTCTGGTGCTATGGAGCTATGGAGCTCTGGAGGTATGGAGCTCTGGAGGTATGGAGCTCTGGAGGTATGGAGCTATGGAGCCCTGGAGCTCTGGAGGTATGGAGCTATGGTGCTATGGAGCTCTGAAGCCACGGAGCTCTGGTGCTATGGAGCTCTGGAGCTCTGGAGGTATGGAGCTCTGGAGGTATGGAGCTATGGAGCCCTGGAGCTCTGGAGGTATGGAGCTATGGTGCTATGGAGCTCTGAAGCCATGGAGCTCTGGTGCTATGGAGCTCTGGAGCTCTGGAGGTATGGAGCTCTGGAGGTATGGAGCTCTGGAGGTATGGAGCTATGGAGCCCTGGAGCTCTGGAGGTATGGAGCTATGGTGCTATGGAGCTCTGAAGCCATGGAGCTCTGGTGCTATGGAGCTCTGGAGGTATGGAGCTCTGGAGGTATGGAGCTCTGGAGGTATGGAGCTATGGAGCCCTGGAGCTCTGGAGGTATGGAGCTATGGTGCTATGGAGCTCTGAAGCCATGGAGCTCTGGTGCTATGGAGCTCTGGAGGTATGGAGCTCTGGAGGTATGGAGCTCTGGAGGTATGGAGCTATGGCCCTGGAGCTCTGGAGGTATGGAGCTATGGTGCTATGGAGCTCTGAAGCCATGGAGCTCTGGTGCTATGGAGCTATGGAGCTCTGGTGCTATGGAGCTATGGAGGTATGGAGCCACCAGCCAGCACCCTCCGTGGCTGGATCAATGGAAGTGTTTTAGGTACCAGGCAGCCAAAGGGCCGAGGCCTCACGCTCGACCACGCCGGCGCAGAGTTCCAGCCGCTCGGATAAGCTCTGTCACTCACCCGCCGCGCAGCCACCGGTAACGGGGAAATGTCGCCGCCTTGTGGACACGCCGTTGTAAATGAATGGGCTTTCGCACTTAGTGCAATTTTCGCCAACTCTCTGACTGGAGCTATGGAAGTATGGAGCTATGGAGCCACCAGCCACCCAGGCTGGAGCTATGGAGCTCTGGAGGTATGGAGCTCTGGTGCTATGGAAGTATGGAGCTATGGAGCTATGGAAGTATGGAGCTATGGAGCTATGGAGCTCTGGAAGTATGGAGCTATGGAGCTCTGGAGGTATGGAGCTATGGAGCCCTGGAGCCCTGGAGCTATGGAGCCCTGGAGCTATGGAGCTATGGAGCCCTGGAGCTATGGAGCTATGGAGCCCTGGAGCTATGGAGCTATGGAGCTCTGGTGCTATGGAGCTATGGAG
This sequence comes from Syngnathus leptorhynchus, assembly GCF_054491065.1. Lineage (NCBI taxonomy): Eukaryota > Metazoa > Chordata > Actinopteri > Syngnathiformes > Syngnathidae > Syngnathus > Syngnathus leptorhynchus. Next base: position 24,966 of record NW_028232080.1, on the reverse strand, counting down.
CTCTGGTGCTATGGAGCTATGGAGCTCTGGTGCTATGGAGCTATGGAGCTCTGGTGCTATGGAGCTATGGAGCTCTGGAAATATGGAGCTATGGAGCTCTGGAGGTATGGAGCTATGGAGCTCTGGAGGTATGGAGCTATGGAGCCCTGGAGCTATGGAGCCCTGGAGCTATGGAAGTATGGAGCTCTGGTGCTATGGAGCTATGGAGCTCTGGTGCTATGGAGCTATGGAGCTCTGGAGCTATGGAGCTCTGGAGGTATGGAGCTATGGAGCTCTGGAGGTATGGAGCTATGGAGCTATGGAAGTATGGAGCTCTGGTGCTATGGAGCTATGGAGCTCTGGTGCTATGGAGCTATGGAGCTCTGGTGCTATGGAGCTATGGAGCTATGGAGCTCTGGAAGTATGGAGCTCTGGTGCTATGGAGCTATGGAGCTCTGGTGCTATGGAGCTATGGAGCTCTGGTGCTATGGAGCTATGGAGCTCTGGTGCTATGGAGCTCTGGTGCTATGGAGCTCTGGTGCTATGGAGCTATGGAGCTCTGGTGCTATGGAGCTATGGAGCTCTGGAGGTATGGAGCTCTGGAGGTATGGAGCTCTGGAGGTATGGAGCTTTGGAGCCCTGGAGCTCTGGAGGTATGGAGCTATGGTGCTATGGAGCTCTGAAGCCATGGAGCTCTGGTGCTATGGAGCTCTGGAGCTCTGGAGGTATGGAGCTCTGGAGGTATGGAGCTATGGAGCCCTGGAGCTCTGGAGGTATGGAGCTATGGTGCTATGGAGCTCTGAAGCCATGGAGCTCTGGTGCTATGGAGCTCTGGAGCTCTGGAGGTATGGAGCTCTGGAGGTATGGAGCTATGGAGCCCTGGAGCTCTGGAGGTATGGAGCTATGGTGCTATGGAGCTCTGAAGCCATGGAGCTCTGGTGCTATGGAGCTCTGGAGCTCTGGAGGTATGGAGCTCTGGAGGTATGGAGCTATGGAGCCCTGGAGCTCTGGGGGTATGGAGCTATGGTGCTATGGAGCTCTGAAGCCATGGAGCTCTGGTGCTATGGAGCTCTGGAGGTATGGAGCTCTGGAGGTATGGAGCTCTGGAGGTATGGAGCTATGGAGCCCTGGAGCTCTGGAGGTATGGAGCTATGGTGCTATGGAGCTCTGAAGCCATGGAGCTCTGGTGCTATGGAGCTATGGAGCTCTGGTGCTATGGAGCTATGGAGGTATGGAGCCACCAGCCAGCACCCTCCGTGGCTGGATCAATGGAAGTGTTTTAGGTACCAGGCAGCCAAAGGGCCGAGGCCTCACGCTCGACCACGCCGGCGCAGAGTTCCAGCCGCTCGGATAAGCTCTGTCACTCACCCGCCGCGCAGCCACCGGTAACGGGGAAATGTCGCCGCCTTGTGGACACGCCGTTGTAAATGAATGGGCTTTCGCACTTAGTGCAATTTTCGCCAACTCTCTGACTTAGAGCTATGGAAGTATGGAGCTATGGAGCCACCAGCCACCCAGGCTGGAGCTCTGGAGCTCTGGAGGTATGGAGCTCTGGTGCTATGGAAGTATGGAGCTCTGGTGCTATGGAAGTATGGAGCTATGGAGGTATGGAAGTATGGAGCTATGGAAGTATGGAGCTATGGAGCTCTGGAAGTATGGAGCTATGGAGCTCTGGAGGTATGGAGCCCTGGAGCTATGGAGCCCTGGAGCTATGGAAGTATGGAGCTCTGGTGCTATGGAGCTATGGAGCTCTGGTGCTATGGAGCTATGGAGCTATGGAGCTCTGGAGCTATGGAGCTCTGGAGGTATGGAGCTATGGAGCTATGGAGCTCTGGAGGTATGGAGCTATGGAGCTATGGAAGTATGGAGCTCTGGTGCTATGGAGCTATGGAGCTCTGGTGCTATGGAGCTATGGAGCTCTGGTGCTATGGAGCTATGGAGCTATGGAGCTCTGGAAGTATGGAGCTCTGGTGCTATGGAGCTATGGAGCTCTGGTGCTATGGAGCTATGGAGCTCTGGTGCTATGGAGCTCTGGTGCTATGGAGCTCTGGTGCTATGGAGCTATGGAGCTCTGGTGCTATGGAGCTCTGGAGGTATGGAGCTCTGGAGGTATGGAGCTATGGAGCCCTGGAGCTCTGGAGGTATGGAGCTATGGTGCTATGGAGCTCTGAAGCCATGGAGCTCTGGTGCTATGGAGCTATGGAGCTCTGGTGCTATGGAGCTATGGAGCTATGGAGCTCTGGAAGTATGGAGCCCTGGTGCTATGGAGCTATGGAGCTCTGGTGCTATGGAGCTATGGAGCTCTGGTGCTATGGAGCTATGGAGCTCTGGTGCTATGGAGCTCTGGTGCTATGGAGCTCTGGTGCTATGGAGCTATGGAGCTCTGGTGCTATGGAGCTATGGAGCTCTGGAGGTATGGAGCTCTGGAGGTATGGAGCTCTGGAGGTATGGAGCTATGGAGCCCTGGAGCTCTGGAGGTATGGAGCTATGGTGCTATGGAGCTCTGAAGCCATGGAGCTCTGGTGCTATGGAGCTCTGGAGCTCTGGAGGTATGGAGCTCTGGAGGTATGGAGCTATGGAGCCCTGGAGCTCTGGAGGTATGGAGCTATGGTGCTATGGAGCTCTGAAGCCATGGAGCTCTGGTGCTATGGAGCTCTGGAGCTCTGGAGGTATGGAGCTCTGGAGGTATGGAGCTCTGGAGGTATGGAGCTATGGAGCCCTGGAGCTCTGGAGGTATGGAGCTATGGTGCTATGGAGCTCTGAAGCCATGGAGCTCTGGTGCTATGGAGCTCTGGAGGTATGGAGCTCTGGAGGTATGGAGCTCTGGAGGTATGGAGCTATGGAGCCCTGGAGCTCTGGAGGTATGGAGCTATGGTGCTATGGAGCTCTGAAGCCATGGAGCTCTGGTGCTATGGAGCTCTGGAGGTATGGAGCTCTGGAGGTATGGAGCTCTGGAGGTATGGAGCTATGGCCCTGGAGCTCTGGAGGTATGGAGCTATGGTGCTATGGAGCTCTGAAGCCATGGAGCTCTGGTGCTATGGAGCTATGGAGCTCTGGTGCTATGGAGCTATGGAGGTATGGAGCCACCAGCCAGCACCCTCCGTGGCTGGATCAATGGAAGTGTTTTAGGTACCAGGCAGCCAAAGGGCCGAGGCCTCACGCTCGACCACGCCGGCGCAGAGTTCCAGCCGCTCGGATAAGCTCTGTCACTCACCCGCCGCGCAGCCACCGGTAACGGGGAAATGTCGCCGCCTTGTGGACACGCCGTTGTAAATGAATGGGCTTTCGCACTTAGTGCAATTTTCGCCAACTCTCTGACTGGAGCTATGGAAGTATGGAGCTATGGAGCCACCAGCCACCCAGGCTGGAGCTATGGAGCTCTGGAGGTATGGAGCTCTGGTGCTATGGAAGTATGGAGCTATGGAGCTATGGAAGTATGGAGCTATGGAGCTATGGAGCTCTGGAAGTATGGAGCTATGGAGCTCTGGAGGTATGGAGCTATGGAGCCCTGGAGCCCTGGAGCTATGGAGCCCTGGAGCTATGGAGCTATGGAGCCCTGGAGCTATGGAGCTATGGAGCCCTGGAGCTATGGAGCTATGGAGCTCTGGTGCTATGGAGCTATGGAGCTCTGGTGCTATGGAGCTATGGAGCTCTGGAGCTATGGAGCTCTGGAGGTATGGAGCTATGGAGCTCTGGAGGTATGGAGCTATGGAGCTATGGAAGTATGGAGCTCTGGTGCTATGGAGCTATGGAGCTCTGGTGCTATGGAGCTATGGAGCTCTGGTGCTATGGAGCTATGGAGCTATGGAGCTCTGGAAGTATGGAGCTCTGGTGCTATGGAGCTATGGAGCTCTGGTGCTATGGAGCTATGGAGCTCTGGTGCTATGGAGCTATGGAGCTCTGGTGCTATGGAGCTATGGTGCTATGGAGCTCTGGTGCTATGGAGCTATGGAGCTCTGGTGCTATGGAGCTATGGAGCTCTGGAGGTATGGAGCTCTGGAGGTATGGAGCTCTGGAGGTATGGAGCTTTGGAGCCCTGGAGCTCTGGAGGTATGGAGCTATGGTGCTATGGAGCTCTGAAGCCATGGAGCTCTGGTGCTATGGAGCTATGGAGCTCTGGTGCTATGGAGCTATGGAGGTATGGAGCCACCAGCCAGCACCCTCCGTGGCTGGATCAATGGAAGTGTTTTAGGTACCAGGCAGCCAAAGGGCCGAGGCCTCACGCTCGACCACGCCGGCGCAGAGTTCCAGCCGCTCGGATAAGCTCTGTCACTCACCCGCCGCGCAGCCACCGGTAACGGGGAAATGTCGCCGCCTTGTGGACACGCCGTTGTAAATGAATGGGCTTTCGCACTTAGTGCAATTTTCGCCAACTCTCTGACTTAGAGCTATGGAAGTATGGAGCTATGGAGCCACCAGCCACCCAGGCTGGAGCTCTGGAGCTCTGGAGGTATGGAGCTCTGGTGCTATGGAAGTATGGAGCTCTGGTGCTATGGAAGTATGGAGCTATGGAGGTATGGAAGTATGGAGCTATGGAAGTATGGAGCTATGGAGCTCTGGAAGTATGGAGCTATGGAGCTCTGGAGGTATGGAGCCCTGGAGCTATGGAGCCCTGGAGCTATGGAAGTATGGAGCTCTGGTGCTATGGAGCTATGGAGCTCTGGTGCTATGGAGCTATGGAGCTATGGAGCTCTGGAGCTATGGAGCTCTGGAGGTATGGAGCTATGGAGCTATGGAGCTCTGGAGGTATGGAGCTATGGAGCTATGGAAGTATGGAGCTCTGGTGCTATGGAGCTATGGAGCTCTGGTGCTATGGAGCTATGGAGCTCTGGTGCTATGGAGCTATGGAGCTCTGGAAGTATGGAGCTCTGGTGCTATGGAGCTATGGAGCTCTGGTGCTATGGAGCTATGGAGCTCTGGTGCTATGGAGCTCTGGTGCTATGGAGCTCTGGTGCTATGGAGCTATGGAGCTCTGGTGCTATGGAGCTCTGGAGGTATGGAGCTCTGGAGGTATGGAGCTCTGGAGGTATGGAGCTATGGAGCCCTGGAGCTCTGGAGGTATGGAGCTATGGTGCTATGGAGCTCTGAAGCCATGGAGCTCTGGTGCTATGGAGCTATGGAGCTCTGGTGCTATGGAGCTATGGAGCTATGGAGCTCTGGAAGTATGGAGCTCTGGTGCTATGGAGCTATGGAGCTCTGGTGCTATGGAGCTATGGAGCTCTGGTGCTATGGAGCTATGGAGCTCTGGTGCTATGGAGCTCTGGTGCTATGGAGCTCTGGTGCTATGGAGCTATGGAGCTCTGGTGCTATGGAGCTATGGAGCTATGGAGCTCTGGAAGTATGGAGCTCTGGTGCTATGGAGCTATGGAGCTCTGGTGCTATGGAGCTATGGAGCTCTGGTGCTATGGAGCTATGGAGCTCTGGTGCTATGGAGCTATGGTGCTATGGAGCTCTGGTGCTATGGAGCTATGGAGCTCTGGTGCTATGGAGCTATGGAGCTCTGGAGGTATGGAGCTCTGGAGGTATGGAGCTCTGGAGGTATGGAGCTTTGGAGCCCTGGAGCTCTGGAGGTATGGAGCTATGGTGCTATGGAGCTCTGAAGCCATGGAGCTCTGGTGCTATGGAGCTATGGAGCTCTGGTGCTATGGAGCTATGGAGGTATGGAGCCACCAGCCAGCACCCTCCGTGGCTGGATCAATGGAAGTGTTTTAGGTACCAGGCAGCCAAAGGGCCGAGGCCTCACGCTCGACCACGCCGGCGCAGAGTTCCAGCCGCTCGGATAAGCTCTGTCACTCACCCGCCGCGCAGCCACCGGTAACGGGGAAATGTCGCCGCCTTGTGGACACGCCGTTGTAAATGAATGGGCTTTCGCACTTAGTGCAATTTTCGCCAACTCTCTGACTTAGAGCTATGGAAGTATGGAGCTATGGAGCCACCAGCCACCCAGGCTGGAGCTCTGGAGCTCTGGAGGTATGGAGCTCTGGTGCTAGGGAAGTATGGAGCTCTGGTGCTATGGAAGTATGGAGCTATGGAGGTATGGAAGTATGGAGCTATGGAAGTATGGAGCTATGGAGCTCTGGAAGTATGGAGCTATGGAGCTCTGGAGGTATGGAGCCCTGGAGCTATGGAGCCCTGGAGCTATGGAAGTATGGAGCTCTGGTGCTATGGAGCTATGGAGCTCTGGTGCTATGGAGCTATGGAGCTATGGAGCTCTGGAGCTATGGAGCTCTGGAGGTATGGAGCTATGGAGCTATGGAGCTCTGGAGGTATGGAGCTATGGAGCTATGGAAGTATGGAGCTCTGGTGCTATGGAGCTATGGAGCTCTGGTGCTATGGAGCTATGGAGCTCTGGTGCTATGGAGCTATGGAGCTATGGAGCTCTGGAAGTATGGAGCTCTGGTGCTATGGAGCTATGGAGCTCTGGTGCTATGGAGCTATGGAGCTCTGGTGCTATGGAGCTCTGGTGCTATGGAGCTCTGGTGCTATGGAGCTATGGAGCTCTGGTGCTATGGAGCTCTGGAGGTATGGAGCTCTGGAGGTATGGAGCTCTGGAGGTATGGAGCTATGGAGCCCTGGAGCTCTGGAGGTATGGAGCTATGGTGCTATGGAGCTCTGAAGCCATGGAGCTCTGGTGCTATGGAGCTATGGAGCTCTGGTGCTATGGAGCTATGGAGCTCTGGAAGTATGGAGCTCTGGTGCTATGGAGCTATGGAGCTCTGGTGCTATGGAGCTATGGAGCTCTGGTGCTATGGAGCTATGGAGCTCTGGTGCTATGGAGCTCTGGTGCTATGGAGCTCTGGTGCTATGGAGCTATGGAGCTCTGGTGCTATGGAGCTATGGAGCTCTGGAGGTATGGAGCTCTGGAGGTATGGAGCTCTGGAGGTATGGAGCTATGGAGCCCTGGAGCTCTGGAGGTATGGAGCTATGGTGCTATGGAGCTCTGAAGCCACGGAGCTCTGGTGCTATGGAGCTCTGGAGCTCTGGAGGTATGGAGCTCTGGAGGTATGGAGCTATGGAGCCCTGGAGCTCTGGAGGTATGGAGCTATGGTGCTATGGAGCTCTGAAGCCATGGAGCTCTGGTGCTATGGAGCTCTGGAGCTCTGGAGGTATGGAGCTCTGGAGGTATGGAGCTCTGGAGGTATGGAGCTATGGAGCCCTGGAGCTCTGGAGGTATGGAGCTATGGTGCTATGGAGCTCTGAAGCCATGGAGCTCTGGTGCTATGGAGCTCTGGAGGTATGGAGCTCTGGAGGTATGGAGCTCTGGAGGTATGGAGCTATGGAGCCCTGGAGCTCTGGAGGTATGGAGCTATGGTGCTATGGAGCTCTGAAGCCATGGAGCTCTGGTGCTATGGAGCTCTGGAGGTATGGAGCTCTGGAGGTATGGAGCTCTGGAGGTATGGAGCTATGGCCCTGGAGCTCTGGAGGTATGGAGCTATGGTGCTATGGAGCTCTGAAGCCATGGAGCTCTGGTGCTATGGAGCTATGGAGCTCTGGTGCTATGGAGCTATGGAGGTATGGAGCCACCAGCCAGCACCCTCCGTGGCTGGATCAATGGAAGTGTTTTAGGTACCAGGCAGCCAAAGGGCCGAGGCCTCACGCTCGACCACGCCGGCGCAGAGTTCCAGCCGCTCGGATAAGCTCTGTCACTCACCCGCCGCGCAGCCACCGGTAACGGGGAAATGTCGCCGCCTTGTGGACACGCCGTTGTAAATGAATGGGCTTTCGCACTTAGTGCAATTTTCGCCAACTCTCTGACTGGAGCTATGGAAGTATGGAGCTATGGAGCCACCAGCCACCCAGGCTGGAGCTATGGAGCTCTGGAGGTATGGAGCTCTGGTGCTATGGAAGTATGGAGCTATGGAGCTATGGAAGTATGGAGCTATGGAGCTATGGAGCTCTGGAAGTATGGAGCTATGGAGCTCTGGAGGTATGGAGCTATGGAGCCCTGGAGCCCTGGAGCTATGGAGCCCTGGAGCTATGGAGCTATGGAGCCCTGGAGCTATGGAGCTATGGAGCCCTGGAGCTATGGAGCTATGGAGCTCTGGTGCTATGGAGCTATGGAGCTCTGGTGCTATGGAGCTATGGAGCTCTGGTGCTATGGAGCTATGGAGCTCTGGTGCTATGGAGCTATGGAGCTCTGGAAATATGGAGCTATGGAGCTCTGGAGGTATGGAGCTATGGAGCTCTGGAGGTATGGAGCTATGGAGCCCTGGAGCTATGGAGCCCTGGAGCTATGGAAGTATGGAGCTCTGGTGCTATGGAGCTATGGAGCTCTGGTGCTATGGAGCTATGGAGCTCTGGAGCTATGGAGCTCTGGAGGTATGGAGCTATGGAGCTCTGGAGGTATGGAGCTATGGAGCTATGGAAGTATGGAGCTCTGGTGCTATGGAGCTATGGAGCTCTGGTGCTATGGAGCTATGGAGCTCTGGTGCTATGGAGCTATGGAGCTATGGAGCTCTGGAAGTATGGAGCTCTGGTGCTATGGAGCTATGGAGCTCTGGTGCTATGGAGCTATGGAGCTCTGGTGCTATGGAGCTATGGAGCTCTGGTGCTATGGAGCTCTGGTGCTATGGAGCTCTGGTGCTATGGAGCTATGGAGCTCTGGTGCTATGGAGCTATGGAGCTCTGGAGGTATGGAGCTCTGGAGGTATGGAGCTCTGGAGGTATGGAGCTTTGGAGCCCTGGAGCTCTGGAGGTATGGAGCTATGGTGCTATGGAGCTCTGAAGCCATGGAGCTCTGGTGCTATGGAGCTCTGGAGCTCTGGAGGTATGGAGCTCTGGAGGTATGGAGCTATGGAGCCCTGGAGCTCTGGAGGTATGGAGCTATGGTGCTATGGAGCTCTGAAGCCATGGAGCTCTGGTGCTATGGAGCTCTGGAGCTCTGGAGGTATGGAGCTCTGGAGGTATGGAGCTATGGAGCCCTGGAGCTCTGGAGGTATGGAGCTATGGTGCTATGGAGCTCTGAAGCCATGGAGCTCTGGTGCTATGGAGCTCTGGAGCTCTGGAGGTATGGAGCTCTGGAGGTATGGAGCTATGGAGCCCTGGAGCTCTGGGGGTATGGAGCTATGGTGCTATGGAGCTCTGAAGCCATGGAGCTCTGGTGCTATGGAGCTCTGGAGGTATGGAGCTCTGGAGGTATGGAGCTCTGGAGGTATGGAGCTATGGAGCCCTGGAGCTCTGGAGGTATGGAGCTATGGTGCTATGGAGCTCTGAAGCCATGGAGCTCTGGTGCTATGGAGCTATGGAGCTCTGGTGCTATGGAGCTATGGAGGTATGGAGCCACCAGCCAGCACCCTCCGTGGCTGGATCAATGGAAGTGTTTTAGGTACCAGGCAGCCAAAGGGCCGAGGCCTCACGCTCGACCACGCCGGCGCAGAGTTCCAGCCGCTCGGATAAGCTCTGTCACTCACCCGCCGCGCAGCCACCGGTAACGGGGAAATGTCGCCGCCTTGTGGACACGCCGTTGTAAATGAATGGGCTTTCGCACTTAGTGCAATTTTCGCCAACTCTCTGACTTAGAGCTATGGAAGTATGGAGCTATGGAGCCACCAGCCACCCAGGCTGGAGCTCTGGAGCTCTGGAGGTATGGAGCTCTGGTGCTATGGAAGTATGGAGCTCTGGTGCTATGGAAGTATGGAGCTATGGAGGTATGGAAGTATGGAGCTATGGAAGTATGGAGCTATGGAGCTCTGGAAGTATGGAGCTATGGAGCTCTGGAGGTATGGAGCCCTGGAGCTATGGAGCCCTGGAGCTATGGAAGTATGGAGCTCTGGTGCTATGGAGCTATGGAGCTCTGGTGCTATGGAGCTATGGAGCTATGGAGCTCTGGAGCTATGGAGCTCTGGAGGTATGGAGCTATGGAGCTATGGAGCTCTGGAGGTATGGAGCTATGGAGCTATGGAAGTATGGAGCTCTGGTGCTATGGAGCTATGGAGCTCTGGTGCTATGGAGCTATGGAGCTCTGGTGCTATGGAGCTATGGAGCTATGGAGCTCTGGAAGTATGGAGCTCTGGTGCTATGGAGCTATGGAGCTCTGGTGCTATGGAGCTATGGAGCTCTGGTGCTATGGAGCTCTGGTGCTATGGAGCTCTGGTGCTATGGAGCTATGGAGCTCTGGTGCTATGGAGCTCTGGAGGTATGGAGCTCTGGAGGTATGGAGCTATGGAGCCCTGGAGCTCTGGAGGTATGGAGCTATGGTGCTATGGAGCTCTGAAGCCATGGAGCTCTGGTGCTATGGAGCTATGGAGCTCTGGTGCTATGGAGCTATGGAGCTATGGAGCTCTGGAAGTATGGAGCCCTGGTGCTATGGAGCTATGGAGCTCTGGTGCTATGGAGCTATGGAGCTCTGGTGCTATGGAGCTATGGAGCTCTGGTGCTATGGAGCTCTGGTGCTATGGAGCTCTGGTGCTATGGAGCTATGGAGCTCTGGTGCTATGGAGCTATGGAGCTCTGGAGGTATGGAGCTCTGGAGGTATGGAGCTCTGGAGGTATGGAGCTATGGAGCCCTGGAGCTCTGGAGGTATGGAGCTATGGTGCTATGGAGCTCTGAAGCCATGGAGCTCTGGTGCTATGGAGCTCTGGAGCTCTGGAGGTATGGAGCTCTGGAGGTATGGAGCTATGGAGCCCTGGAGCTCTGGAGGTATGGAGCTATGGTGCTATGGAGCTCTGAAGCCATGGAGCTCTGGTGCTATGGAGCTCTGGAGCTCTGGAGGTATGGAGCTCTGGAGGTATGGAGCTCTGGAGGTATGGAGCTATGGAGCCCTGGAGCTCTGGAGGTATGGAGCTATGGTGCTATGGAGCTCTGAAGCCATGGAGCTCTGGTGCTATGGAGCTCTGGAGGTATGGAGCTCTGGAGGTATGGAGCTCTGGAGGTATGGAGCTATGGAGCCCTGGAGCTCTGGAGGTATGGAGCTATGGTGCTATGGAGCTCTGAAGCCATGGAGCTCTGGTGCTATGGAGCTCTGGAGGTATGGAGCTCTGGAGGTATGGAGCTCTGGAGGTATGGAGCTATGGCCCTGGAGCTCTGGAGGTATGGAGCTATGGTGCTATGGAGCTCTGAAGCCATGGAGCTCTGGTGCTATGGAGCTATGGAGCTCTGGTGCTATGGAGCTATGGAGGTATGGAGCCACCAGCCAGCACCCTCCGTGGCTGGATCAATGGAAGTGTTTTAGGTACCAGGCAGCCAAAGGGCCGAGGCCTCACGCTCGACCACGCCGGCGCAGAGTTCCAGCCGCTCGGATAAGCTCTGTCACTCACCCGCCGCGCAGCCACCGGTAACGGGGAAATGTCGCCGCCTTGTGGACACGCCGTTGTAAATGAATGGGCTTTCGCACTTAGTGCAATTTTCGCCAACTCTCTGACTGGAGCTATGGAAGTATGGAGCTATGGAGCCACCAGCCACCCAGGCTGGAGCTATGGAGCTCTGGAGGTATGGAGCTCTGGTGCTATGGAAGTATGGAGCTATGGAGCTATGGAAGTATGGAGCTATGGAGCTATGGAGCTCTGGAAGTATGGAGCTATGGAGCTCTGGAGGTATGGAGCTATGGAGCCCTGGAGCCCTGGAGCTATGGAGCCCTGGAGCTATGGAGCTATGGAGCCCTGGAGCTATGGAGCTATGGAGCCCTGGAGCTATGGAGCTATGGAGCTCTGGTGCTATGGAGCTATGGAGCTCTGGTGCTATGGAGCTATGGAGCTCTGGAGCTATGGAGCTCTGGAGGTATGGAGCTATGGAGCTCTGGAGGTATGGAGCTATGGAGCTATGGAAGTATGGAGCTCTGGTGCTATGGAGCTATGGAGCTCTGGTGCTATGGAGCTATGGAGCTCTGGTGCTATGGAGCTATGGAGCTATGGAGCTCTGGAAGTATGGAGCTCTGGTGCTATGGAGCTATGGAGCTCTGGTGCTATGGAGCTATGGAGCTCTGGTGCTATGGAGCTATGGAGCTCTGGTGCTATGGAGCTATGGTGCTATGGAGCTCTGGTGCTATGGAGCTATGGAGCTCTGGTGCTATGGAGCTATGGAGCTCTGGAGGTATGGAGCTCTGGAGGTATGGAGCTCTGGAGGTATGGAGCTTTGGAGCCCTGGAGCTCTGGAGGTATGGAGCTATGGTGCTATGGAGCTCTGAAGCCATGGAGCTCTGGTGCTATGGAGCTATGGAGCTCTGGTGCTATGGAGCTATGGAGGTATGGAGCCACCAGCCAGCACCCTCCGTGGCTGGATCAATGGAAGTGTTTTAGGTACCAGGCAGCCAAAGGGCCGAGGCCTCACGCTCGACCACGCCGGCGCAGAGTTCCAGCCGCTCGGATAAGCTCTGTCACTCACCCGCCGCGCAGCCACCGGTAACGGGGAAATGTCGCCGCCTTGTGGACACGCCGTTGTAAATGAATGGGCTTTCGCACTTAGTGCAATTTTCGCCAACTCTCTGACTTAGAGCTATGGAAGTATGGAGCTATGGAGCCACCAGCCACCCAGGCTGGAGCTCTGGAGCTCTGGAGGTATGGAGCTCTGGTGCTATGGAAGTATGGAGCTCTGGTGCTATGGAAGTATGGAGCTATGGAGGTATGGAAGTATGGAGCTATGGAAGTATGGAGCTATGGAGCTCTGGAAGTATGGAGCTATGGAGCTCTGGAGGTATGGAGCCCTGGAGCTATGGAGCCCTGGAGCTATGGAAGTATGGAGCTCTGGTGCTATGGAGCTATGGAGCTCTGGTGCTATGGAGCTATGGAGCTATGGAGCTCTGGAGCTATGGAGCTCTGGAGGTATGGAGCTATGGAGCTATGGAGCTCTGGAGGTATGGAGCTATGGAGCTATGGAAGTATGGAGCTCTGGTGCTATGGAGCTATGGAGCTCTGGTGCTATGGAGCTATGGAGCTCTGGTGCTATGGAGCTATGGAGCTCTGGAAGTATGGAGCTCTGGTGCTATGGAGCTATGGAGCTCTGGTGCTATGGAGCTATGGAGCTCTGGTGCTATGGAGCTCTGGTGCTATGGAGCTCTGGTGCTATGGAGCTATGGAGCTCTGGTGCTATGGAGCTCTGGAGGTATGGAGCTCTGGAGGTATGGAGCTCTGGAGGTATGGAGCTATGGAGCCCTGGAGCTCTGGAGGTATGGAGCTATGGTGCTATGGAGCTCTGAAGCCATGGAGCTCTGGTGCTATGGAGCTATGGAGCTCTGGTGCTATGGAGCTATGGAGCTATGGAGCTCTGGAAGTATGGAGCTCTGGTGCTATGGAGCTATGGAGCTCTGGTGCTATGGAGCTATGGAGCTCTGGTGCTATGGAGCTATGGAGCTCTGGTGCTATGGAGCTCTGGTGCTATGGAGCTCTGGTGCTATGGAGCTATGGAGCTCTGGTGCTATGGAGCTATGGAGCTCTGGAGGTATGGAGCTCTGGAGGTATGGAGCTCTGGAGGTATGGAACTATGGAGCCCTGGAGCTCTGGAGGTATGGAGCTATGGTGCTATGGAGCTCTGAAGCCATGGAGCTCTGGTGCTATGGAGCTCTGGAGCTCTGGAGGTATGGAGCTCTGGAGGTATGGAGCTATGGAGCCCTGGAGCTCTGGAGGTATGGAGCTATGGTGCTATGGAGCTCTGAAGCCATGGAGCTCTGGTGCTATGGAGCTCTGGAGCTCTGGAGGTATGGAGCTCTGGAGGTATGGAGCTCTGGAGGTATGGAGCTATGGAGCCCTGGAGCTCTGGAGGTATGGAGCTATGGTGCTATGGAGCTCTGAAGCCATGGAGCTCTGGTGCTATGGAGCTCTGGAGGTATGGAGCTCTGGAGGTATGGAGCTCTGGAGGTATGGAGCTATGGAGCCCTGGAGCTCTGGAGGTATGGAGCTATGGTGCTATGGAGCTCTGAAGCCATGGAGCTCTGGTGCTATGGAGCTCTGGAGGTATGGAGCTCTGGAGGTATGGAGCTCTGGAGGTATGGAGCTATGGAGCCCTGGAGCTCTGGAGGTATGGAGCTATGGTGCTATGGAGCTCTGAAGCCATGGAGCTCTGGTGCTATGGAGCTATGGAGCTCTGGTGCTATGGAGCTATGGAGGTATGGAGCCACCAGCCAGCACCCTCCGTGGCTGGATCAATGGAAGTGTTTTAGGTACCAGGCAGCCAAAGGGCCGAGGCCTCACGCTCGACCACGCCGGCGCAGAGTTCCAGCCGCTCGGATAAGCTCTGTCACTCACCCGCCGCGCAGCCACCGGTAACGGGGAAATGTCGCCGCCTTGTGGACACGCCGTTGTAAATGAATGGGCTTTCGCACTTAGTGCAATTTTCGCCAACTCTCTGACTGGAGCTATGGAAGTATGGAGCTATGGAGCCACCAGCCACCCAGGCTGGAGCTATGGAGCTCTGGAGGTATGGAGCTCTGGTGCTATGGAAGTATGGAGCTATGGAGCTATGGAAGTATGGAGCTATGGAGCTATGGAGCTCTGGAAGTATGGAGCTATGGAGCTCTGGAGGTATGGAGCTATGGAGCCCTGGAGCCCTGGAGCTATGGAGCCCTGGAGCTATGGAGCTATGGAGCCCTGGAGCTATGGAGCTATGGAGCCCTGGAGCTATGGAGCTATGGAGCTCTGGTGCTATGGAGCTATGGAGCTCTGGTGCTATGGAGCTATGGAGCTCTGGTGCTATGGAGCTATGGAGCTCTGGTGCTATGGAGCTATGGAGCTCTGGAAGTATGGAGCTATGGAGCTCTGGAGGTATGGAGCTATGGAGCTCTGGAGGTATGGAGCTATGGAGCCCTGGAGCTATGGAGCCCTGGAGCTATGGAAGTATGGAGCTCTGGTGCTATGGAGCTATGGAGCTCTGGTGCTATGGAGCTATGGAGCTCTGGAGCTATGGAGCTCTGGAGGTATGGAGCTATGGAGCTCTGGAGGTATGGAGCTATGGAGCTATGGAAGTATGGAGCTCTGGTGCTATGGAGCTATGGAGGTCTGGTGCTATGGAGCTATGGAGCTCTGGTGCTATGGAGCTATGGAGCTATGGAGCTCTGGAAGTATGGAGCTCTGGTGCTATGGAGCTATGGAGCTCTGGTGCTATGGAGCTATGGAGCTCTGGTGCTATGGAGCTATGGAGCTCTGGTGCTATGGAGCTATGGTGCTATGGAGCTCTGGTGCTATGGAGCTATGGAGCTCTGGTGCTATGGAGCTATGGAGCTCTGGAGGTATGGAGCTCTGGAGGTATGGAGCTCTGGAGGTATGGAGCTTTGGAGCCCTGGAGCTCTGGAGGTATGGAGCTATGGTGCTATGGAGCTCTGAAGCCATGGAGCTCTGGTGCTATGGAGCTATGGAGCTCTGGTGCTATGGAGCTATGGAGGTATGGAGCCACCAGCCAGCACCCTCCGTGGCTGGATCAATGGAAGTGTTTTAGGTACCAGGCAGCCAAAGGGCCGAGGCCTCATGCTCGACCACGCCGGCGCAGAGTTCCAGCCGCTCGGATAAGCTCTGTCACTCACCCGCCGCGCAGCCACCGGTAACGGGGAAATGTCGCCGCCTGGCGGACACGCCGTTGTAAATGAATGGGCTTTCGCACTTAGTGCAATTTTCGCCAACTCTCTGACTTAGAGCTATGGAAGTATGGAGCTATGGAGCCACCAGCCACCCAGGCTGGAGCTATGGAGCTCTGGAGGTATGGAGCTCAGGTGCTATGGAAGTATGGAGCTATGGAGCTATGGAAGTATGGAGCTATGGAGCTATGGAGCTCTGGAAGTATGGAGCTATGGAGCTCTGGAGGTATGGAGCTATGGAGCCCTGGAGCCCTGGAGCTATGGAGTTCTGGTGCTATGGAGGTATGGAGCTCTGGAGGTATGGAGCTCTGGAGGTATGGAGCTATGGAGCTATGGAGCCCTGGAGCTATGGAGCTATGGAGCCCTGGAGCTATGGAGCTATGGAGCCCTGGAGCTATGGAGCTATGGAGCTCTGGTGCTATGGAGCTATGGAGCTCTGGTGCTATGGAGCTATGGAGCTCTGGTGCTATGGAGCTATGGAGCTCTGGTGCTATGGAGCTATGGAGCTCTGGAAGTATGGAGCTATGGAGCTCTGGAGGTATGGAGCTATGGAGCCCTGGAGCTATGGAGCCCTGGAGCTATGGAAGTATGGAGCTCTGGTGCTATGGAGCTATGGAGCTCTGGTGCTATGGAGCTATGGAGCTCTGGAGCTATGGAGCTCTGGAGGTATGGAGCTATGGAGCTATGGAGCTCTGGAGGTATGGAGCTATGGAGCTATGGAAGTATGGAGCTCTGGTGCTATGGAGCTATGGAGCTCTGGTGCTATGGAGCTATGGAGCTCTGGTGCTATGGAGCTATGGAGCTCTGGAAGTATGGAGCTCTGGTGCTATGGAGCTATGGAGCTCTGGTGCTATGGAGCTATGGAGCTCTGGTGCTATGGAGCTATGGAGCTCTGGTGCTATGGAGCTCTGGTGCTATGGAGCTCTGGTGCTATGGAGCTATGGAGCTCTGGTGCTATGGAGCTATGGAGCTCTGGAGGTATGGAGCTCTGGAGGTATGGAGCTCTGGAGGTATGGAGCTTTGGAGCCCTGGAGCTCTGGAGGTATGGAGCTATGGTGCTATGGAGCTCTGAAGCCATGGAGCTCTGGTGCTATGGAGCTCTGGAGCTCTGGAGGTATGGAGCTCTGGAGGTATGGAGCTATGGAGCCCTGGAGCTCTGGAGGTATGGAGCTATGGTGCTATGGAGCTCTGAAGCCATGGAGCTCTGGTGCTATGGAGCTCTGGAGCTCTGGAGGTATGGAGCTCTGGAAGTATGGAGCTATGGAGCCCTGGAGCTCTGGAGGTATGGAGCTATGGTGCTATGGAGCTCTGAAGCCATGGAGCTCTGGTGCTATGGAGCTCTGGAGCTCTGGAGGTATGGAGCTCTGGAGGTATGGAGCTCTGGAGGTATGGAGCTATGGAGCCCTGGAGCTCTGGAGGTATGGAGCTATGGTGCTATGGAGCTCTGAAGCCATGGAGCTCTGGTGCTATGGAGCTCTGGAGGTATGGAGCTCTGGAGGTATGGAGCTCTGGAGGTATGGAGCTATGGAGCCCTGGAGCTCTGGAGGTATGGAGCTATGGTGCTATGGAGCTCTGAAGCCATGGAGCTCTGGTGCTATGGAGCTCTGGAGGTATGGAGCTCTGGAGGTATGGAGCTCTGGAGGTATGGAGCTATGGAGCCCTGGAGCTCTGGAGGTATGGAGCTATGGTGCTATGGAGCTCTGAAGCCATGGAGCTCTGGTGCTATGGAGCTCTGGAGGTATGGAGCTCTGGAGGTATGGAGCTCTGGAGGTATGGAGCTATGGAGCCCTGGAGCTCTGGAGGTATGGAGCTATGGTGCTATGGAGCTCTGAAGCCATGGAGCTCTGGTGCTATGGAGCTATGGAGCTCTGGTGCTATGGAGCTATGGAGGTATGGAGCCACCAGCCAGCACCCTCCGTGGCTGGATCAATGGAAGTGTTTTAGGTACCAGCTATGGAGCTATGGAGCTCTGGAGGTATGGAGCTCTGGAGGTATGGAGCTCTGGAGGTATGGAGCTATGGAGCCCTGGAGCTCTGGAGGTATGGAGCTATGGTGCTATGGAGCTCTGAAGCCATGGAGCTCTGGTGCTATGGAGCTCTGGAGCTCTGGAGGTATGGAGCTCTGGAGGTATGGAGCTATGGAGCCCTGGAGCTCTGGAGGTATGGAGCTATGGTGCTATGGAGCTCTGAAGCCATGGAGCTCTGGTGCTATGGAGCTCTGGAGCTCTGGAGGTATGGAGCTCTGGAGGTATGGAGCTCTGGAGGTATGGAGCTATGGAGCCCTGGAGCTCTGGAGGTATGGAGCTATGGTGCTATGGAGCTCTGAAGCCATGGAGCTCTGGTGCTATGGAGCTCTGGAGGTATGGAGCTCTGGAGGTATGGAGCTCTGGAGGTATGGAGCTATGGAGCCCTGGAGCTCTGGAGGTATGGAGCTATGGTGCTATGGAGCTCTGAAGCCATGGAGCTCTGGTGCTATGGAGCTCTGGAGGTATGGAGCTCTGGAGGTATGGAGCTCTGGAGGTATGGAGCTATGGAGCCCTGGAGCTCTGGAGGTATGGAGCTATGGTGCTATGGAGCTCTGAAGCCATGGAGCTCTGGTGCTATGGAGCTATGGAGCTCTGGTGCTATGGAGCTATGGAGGTATGGAGCCACCAGCCAGCACCCTCCGTGGCTGGATCAATGGAAGTGTTTTAGGTACCAGGCAGCCAAAGGGCCGAGGCCTCACGCTCGACCACGCCGGCGCAGAGTTCCAGCCGCTCGGATAAGCTCTGTCACTCACCCGCCGCGCAGCCACCGGTAACGGGGAAATGTCGCCGCCTGGCGGACACGCCGTTGTAAATGAATGGGCTTTCGCACTTAGTGCAATTTTCGCCAACTCTCTGACTTAGAGCTATGGAAGTATGGAGCTATGGAGCCACCAGCCACCCAGGCTGGAGCTATGGAGCTCTGGAGGTATGGAGCTCAGGTGCTATGGAAGTATGGAGCTATGGAGCTATGGAAGTATGGAGCTATGGAGCTATGGAGCTCTGGAAGTATGGAGCTATGGAGCTCTGGAGGTATGGAGCTATGGAGCCCTGGAGCCCTGGAGCTATGGAGCTCTGGTGCTATGGAGGTATGGAGCTCTGGAGGTATGGAGCTCTGGAGGTATGGAGCTATGGCGCTATGGAGCCCTGGAGCTATGGAGCTATGGAGCCCTGGAGCTATGGAGGTATGGAGCCCTGGAGCTATGGAGCTATGGAGCTCTGGTGCTATGGAGCTATGGAGCTCTGGTGCTATGGAGCTATGGAGCTCTGGTGCTATGGAGCTATGGAGCTCTGGTGCTATGGAGCTATGGAGCTCTGGAAGTATGGAGCTATGGAGCTCTGGAGGTATGGAGCTATGGAGCCCTGGAGCTATGGAGCCCTGGAGCTATGGAAGTATGGAGCTCTGGTGCTATGGAGCTATGGAGCTCTGGTGCTATGGAGCTATGGAGCTCTGGAGCTATGGAGCTCTGGAGGTATGGAGCTATGGAGCTATGGAGCTCTGGAGGTATGGAGCTATGGAGCTATGGAAGTATGGAGCTCTGGTGCTATGGAGCTATGGAGCTCTGGTGCTATGGAGCTATGGAGCTCTGGTGCTATGGAGCTATGGAGCTATGGAGCTCTGGAAGTATGGAGCTCTGGTGCTATGGAGCTATGGAGCTCTGGTGCTATGGAGCTATGGAGCTCTGGTGCTATGGAGCTATGGAGCTCTGGTGCTATGGAGCTCTGGTGCTATGGAGCTCTGGTGCTATGGAGCTATGGAGCTCTGGTGCTATGGAGCTATGGAGCTCTGGAGGTATGGAGCTCTGGAGGTATGGAGCTCTGGAGGTATGGAGCTTTGGAGCCCTGGAGCTCTGGAGGTATGGAGCTATGGTGCTATGGAGCTCTGAAGCCATGGAGCTCTGGTGCTATGGAGCTCTGGAGCTCTGGAGGTATGGAGCTCTGGAGGTATGGAGCTATGGAGCCCTGGAGCTCTGGAGGTATGGAGCTATGGTGCTATGGAGCTCTGAAGCCATGGAGCTCTGGTGCTATGGAGCTCTGGAGCTCTGGAGGTATGGAGCTCTGGAGGTATGGAGCTATGGAGCCCTGGAGCTCTGGAGGTATGGAGCTATGGTGCTATGGAGCTCTGAAGCCATGGAGCTCTGGTGCTATGGAGCTCTGGAGAGGCCTCGGCCCTTTGGCTGCCTGTAAATGAATGGGCTTTCGCACTTAGTGCAATTTTCGCCAACTCTCTGACTTAGAGCTATGGAAGTATGGAGCTATGGAGCCACCAGCCACCCAGGCTGGAGCTCTGGAGCTCTGGAGGTATGGAGCTCTGGTGCTATGGAAGTATGGAGCTCTGGTGCTATGGAAGTATGGAGCTATGGAGGTATGGAAGTATGGAGCTATGGAAGTATGGAGCTATGGAGCTCTGGAAGTATGGAGCTATGGAGCTCTGGAAGTATGGAGCTCTGGTGCTATGGAGCTATGGAGCTCTGGTGCTATGGAGCTATGGAGCTCTGGTGCTATGGAGCTCTGGTGCTATGGAGCTCTGGTGCTATGGAGCTATGGAGCTCTGGTGCTATGGAGCTCTGGAGGTATGGAGCTCTGGAGGTATGGAGCTCTGGAGGTATGGAGCTATGGAGCCCTGGAGCTCTGGAGGTATGGAGCTATGGTGCTATGGAGCTCTGAAGCCATGGAGCTCTGGTGCTATGGAGCTATGGAGCTCTGGTGCTATGGAGCTATGGAGCTATGGAGCTCTGGAAGTATGGAGCTCTGGTGCTATGGAGCTATGGAGCTCTGGTGCTATGGAGCTATGGAGCTCTGGTGCTATGGAGCTATGGAGCTCTGGTGCTATGGAGCTCTGGTGCTATGGAGCTCTGGTGCTATGGAGCTATGGAGCTCTGGTGCTATGGAGCTATGGAGCTCTGGAGGTATGGAGCTCTGGAGGTATGGAGCTATGGAGCCCTGGAGCTCTGGAGGTATGGAGCTATGGTGCTATGGAGCTCTGAAGCCATGGAGCTCTGGTGCTATGGAGCTCTGGAGGTATGGAGCTCTGGAGGTATGGAGCTCTGGAGGTATGGAGCTCTGGAGGTATGGAGCTATGGAGCCCTGGAGCTCTGGAGGTATGGAGCTATGGAGCTATGGAGCTCTGGAGCTATGGAGCTCTGGAGGTATGGAGCTATGGAGCTATGGAGCTCTGGAGGTATGGAGCTATGGAGCTCTGGAGGTATGGAGCTCTGGAGGTATGGAGCTATGGAGCCCTGGAGCTCTGGAGGTATGGAGCTATGGTGCTATGGAGCTCTGAAGCCATGGAGCTCTGGTGCTATGGAGCTCTGGAGGTATGGAGCTCTGGAGGTATGGAGCTCTGGAGGTATGGAGCTATGGAGCCCTGGAGCTCTGGAGATATGGAGCTATGGTGCTATGGAGCTCTGAAGCCATGGAGCTCTGGTGCTATGGAGCTCTGGAGGTATGGAGCTCTGGAGGTATGGAGCTCTGGAGGTATGGAGCTATGGAGCCCTGGAGCTCTGGAGGTATGGAGCTATGGTGCTATGGAGCTCTGAAGCCATGGAGCTCTGGTGCTATGGAGCTATGGAGCTCTGGTGCTATGGAGCTATGGAGGTATGGAGCCACCAGCCAGCACCCTCCGTGGCTGGATCAATGGAAGTGTTTTAGGTACCAGGCAGCCAAAGGGCCGAGGCCTCACGCTCGACCACGCCGGCGCAGAGTTCCAGCCGCTCGGATAAGCTCTGTCACTCACCCGCCGCGCAGCCACCGGTAACGGGGAAATGTCGCCGCCTTGTGGACACGCCGTTGTAAATGAATGGGCTTTCGCACTTAGTGCAATTTTCGCCAACTCTCTGACTGGAGCTATGGAAGTATGGAGCTATGGAGCCACCAGCCACCCAGGCTGGAGCTATGGAGCTCTGGAGGTATGGAGCTCAGGTGCTATGGAAGTATGGAGCTATGGAGCTATGGAAGTATGGAGCTATGGAGCTATGGAGCTCTGGAAGTATGGAGCTATGGAGCTCTGGAGGTATGGAGCTATGGAGCCCTGGAGCCCTGGAGCTATGGAGCTCTGGTGCTATGGAGGTATGGAGCTCTGGAGGTATGGAGCTCTGGAGGTATGGAGCTATGGAGCTATGGAGCCCTGGAGCTATGGAGCTATGGAGCCCTGGAGCTATGGAGCTATGGAGCCCTGGAGCTATGGAGCTATGGAGCTCTGGTGCTATGGAGCTATGGAGCTCTGGTGCTATGGAGCTATGGAGCTCTGGTGCTATGGAGCTATGGAGCTCTGGAAGTATGGAGCTATGGAGCTCTGGAGGTATGGAGCTATGGAGCTCTGGAGGTATGGAGCTATGGAGCCCTGGAGCTATGGAGCCCTGGAGCTATGGAAGTATGGAGCTCTGGTGCTATGGAGCTATGGAGCTCTGGTGCTATGGAGCTATGGAGCTCTGGAGCTATGGAGCTCTGGAGGTATGGAGCTATGGAGCTATGGAGCTCTGGAGGTATGGAGCTATGGAGCTATGGAAGTATGGAGCTCTGGTGCTATGGAGCTATGGAGCTCTGGTGCTCTGGAGGTATGGAGCTCTGGAGGTATGGAGCTCTGGAGGTATGGAGCTATGGAGCCCTGGAGCTCTGGAGGTATGGAGCTATGGTGCTATGGAGCTCTGAAGCCATGGAGCTCTGGTGCTATGGAGCTCTGGAGGTATGGAGCTCTGGAGGTATGGAGCTCTGGAGGTATGGAGCTATGGAGCCCTGGAGCTCTGGAGGTATGGAGCTATGGTGCTATGGAGCTCTGAAGCCATGGAGCTCTGGTGCTATGGAGCTCTGGAGGTATGGAGCTCTGGAGGTATGGAGCTCTGGAGGTATGGAGCTATGGAGCCCTGGAGCTCTGGAGGTATGGAGCTATGGTGCTATGGAGCTCTGAAGCCATGGAGCTCTGGTGCTATGGAGCTATGGAGCTCTGGTGCTATGGAGCTATGGAGGTATGGAGCCACCAGCCAGCACCCTCCGTGGCTGGATCAATGGAAGTGTTTTAGGTACCAGGCAGCCAAAGGGCCGAGGCCTCACGCTCGAGCACGCCGGCGCAGAGTTCCAGCCGCTCGGATAAGCTCTGTCACTCACCCGCCGCGCAGCCACCGGTAACGGGGAAATGTCGCCGCCTTGTGGACACGCCGTTGTAAATGAATGGGCTTTCGCACTTAGTGCAATTTTCGCCAACTCTCTGACTTAGAGCTATGGAAGTATGGAGCTATGGAGCCACCAGCCACCCAGGCTGGAGCTCTGGAGCTCTGGAGGTATGGAGCTCTGGTGCTATGGAAGTATGGAGCTCTGGTGCTATGGAAGTGTGGAGCTATGGAGGTATGGAAGTATGGAGCTATGGAAGTATGGAGCTATGGAGCTCTGGAAGTATGGAGCTATGGAGCTCTGGAGGTATGGAGCCCTGGAGCTATGGAGCCCTGGAGCTATGGAAGTATGGAGCTCTGGTGCTATGGAGCTATGGAGCTCTGGTGCTATGGAGCTATGGAGCTCTGGAGCTATGGAGCTATGGAGCTCTGGAGGTATGGAGCTATGGAGCTATGGAGCTCTGGAGGTATGGAGCTATGGAGCTATGGAAGTATGGAGCTCTGGTGCTATGGAGCTATGGAGCTCTGGTGCTATGGAGCTATGGAGCTCTGGTGCTATGGAGCTATGGAGCTATGGAGCTCTGGAAGTATGGAGCTCTGGTGCTATGGAGCTATGGAGCTCTGGTGCTATGGAGCTATGGAGCTCTGGTGCTATGGAGTTCTGGTGCTATGGAGCTCTGGTGCTATGGAGCTATGGAGCTCTGGTGCTATGGAGCTCTGGAGGTATGGAGCTCTGGAGGTATGGAGCTCTGGAGGTATGGAGCTATGGAGCCCTGGAGCTCTGGAGGTATGGAGCTATGGTGCTATGGAGCTCTGAAGCCATGGAGCTCTGGTGCTATGGAGCTATGGAGCTCTGGTGCTATGGAGCTATGGAGCTATGGAGCTCTGGAAGTATGGAGCTCTGGTGCTATGGAGCTATGGAGCTCTGGTGCTATGGAGCTATGGAGCTCTGGTGCTATGGAGCTATGGAGCTCTGGTGCTATGGAGCTCTGGTGCTATGGAGCTCTGGTGCTATGGAGCTATGGAGCTCTGGTGCTATGGAGCTATGGAGCTCTGGAGGTATGGAGCTCTGGAGGTATGGAGCTCTGGAGGTATGGAGCTATGGAGCCCTGGAGCTCTGGAGGTATGGAGCTATGGTGCTATGGAGCTCTGAAGCCATGGAGCTCTGGTGCTATGGAGCTCTGGAGCTCTGGAGGTATGGAGCTCTGGAGGTATGGAGCTATGGAGCCCTGGAGCTCTGGAGGTATGGAGCTATGGAGCTCTGAAGCCATGGAGCTCTGGTGCTATGGAGCTCTGGAGCTCTGGAGGTATGGAGCTCTGGAGGTATGGAGCTCTGGAGGTATGGAGCTATGGAGCCCTGGAGCTCTGGAGGTATGGAGCTATGGTGCTATGGAGCTCTGAAGCCATGGAGCTCTGGTGCTATGGAGCTCTGGAGGTATGGAGCTCTGGAGGTATGGAGCTCTGGAGGTATGGAGCTATGGAGCCCTGGAGCTCTGGAGGTATGGAGCTATGGTGCTATGGAGCTCTGAAGCCATGGAGCTCTGGTGCTATGGAGCTCTGGAGGTATGGAGCTCTGGAGGTATGGAGCTCTGGAGGTATGGAGCTATGGAGCCCTGGAGCTCTGGAGGTATGGAGCTATGGTGCTATGGAGCTCTGAAGCCATGGAGCTCTGGTGCTATGGAGCTATGGAGCTCTGGTGCTATGGAGCTATGGAGGTATGGAGCCACCAGCCAGCACCCTCCGTGGCTGGATCAATGGAAGTGTTTTAGGTACCAGGCAGCCAAAGGGCCGAGGCCTCACGCTCGACCACGCCGGCGCAGAGTTCCAGCCGCTCGGATAAGCTCTGTCACTCACCCGCCGCGCAGCCACCGGTAACGGGGAAATGTCGCCGCCTGGCGGACACGCCGTTGTAAATGAATGGGCTTTCGCACTTAGTGCAATTTTCGCCAACTCTCTGACTTAGAGCTATGGAAGTATGGAGCTATGGAGCCACCAGCCACCCAGGCTGGAGCTCTGGAGCTCTGGAGGTATGGAGCTCTGGTGCTATGGAAGTATGGAGCTCTGGTGCTATGGAAATATGGAGCTATGGAGGTATGGAAGTATGGAGCTATGGAAGTATGGAGCTATGGAGCTCTGGAAGTATGGAGCTATGGAGCTCTGGAGGTATGGAGCCCTGGAGCTATGGAGCCCTGGAGCTATGGAAGTATGGAGCTCTGGTGCTATGGAGCTATGGAGCTCTGGTGCTATGGAGCTATGGAGCTATGGAGCTCTGGAGCTATGGAGCTCTGGAGGTATGGAGCTATGGAGCTATGGAGCTCTGGAGGTATGGAGCTATGGAGCTATGGAAGTATGGAGCTCTGGT